>NC_056728.1:178828541-178996041 GCF_019279795.1 Protopterus annectens
TCACCAGCTGAAATTCTAACTGCTAACTTTAAACCTAATAACTACACCACCATCACCATAATTGCCATCTATATCCCTCCAGGGGATAATATTCCTATCCTGGAAAATATTCTCGCCTATTTCTCTTAACACATTCCCTTTCAAACCATCCTCTTGGGGGACATAAACATAAACTGGTTGACTCTCTGTGCACCTACTCTACTACATCCATTCTGCTACATCCATTAACTTACATGGCTTTTCACAACTTATCACCACTCCCATCCATATCAACAAATCTCACAACCCTATTCTTATTGACTGGATATTAGTTTCAGAGCCCCTCAAATGTCATAACTCAGCTAACATGCCTGACTGTCTAGGCTACCACTCTCCTGTAAAAGTTCTTAGATTCACCCCCACATTTCTCTAAGCCTCATAGATATATAACTTGCGACAAACTATCTAACTTCTGCCCTTAGACATTTAATGCTCTACTCTCCAGAATAAACTGGACTCGCCTAACACAACTCCCCGCAAGATGAAGCAGTCCACTCATTCCACACTACCTACCTAAACATTCTGAACTCTCTTGCACCCCTTCGCACAATACGGGTTAAATGTTACATATCCTCTTGGCTAACCAATGCCACCCACACACTGATGAAAACTAGAGACAAATTGTGGAAATCATGGTAAAAATTAAACTCCCTATCCACCTGCAAAAATATAAAGAACTTAAATCTAACAAAAACACATATCAACAAAGACAAAAAAGATTTTTTATTATGACCCTCCTTCTACACAAAGATCTAATCCCCCAAAATTTTGGAACTCAATCAATTAAACATTGCATCCCGGGAACCCTTCATCTACCAACCCCTTCCCTACAAAGACACAAGAATAGATGGCTAACATCTTCCTCTTACTGCATTGAATCCATCTCAAAGATGGTAAACTCTGTCCCCTCCATAACCAACTCTGCTAATTATCATGCATCCTTTCCTATTCTAAAGGCTTCTGATACTTTTTCCCTACATTCTGTACTTGCCAACTATATTAAATCTCTACTCTCTAAACGAAAACTGTGTTCTACATCTGCTGATAATATCCCTCCTTAATTCCTTCAGGTAGCAGCTGACTCTCTTGCTATCCCTGTATCTATATCGAGAAACTGCTCCATCTCTGAATCTAAGGTTCGCTCTACTTGGAAAGAAGTTTACACTCTACCTATACACAAAGGAGGTAACTCCTCAGAAATCTCTAATTTCAGACCTATTGCTATACTTTCTCCTCTTTCAAAAAGTGCTCGAAAAATGCATCCATAATCAAGTATTGCAACACCTACTACAGGAAAACCTGCTCACACCTAGACAACATGGCATTCACCCTAAACATAGTACCACCACTGCCCTCTTATCCTTTATTAATACTATTTAGTTGGCTAGAGATAATAAGAAGCTAACCCAGTCAACAAATGTAAAATAATAAAAATAATAATAATCTGCATTTGAAATTCTTGCTTTTTTATGTTTGCTATGCTGTTTGTTTGCAATGTGGAAAAAAGAAAAAGAAAGGAACACACAAATAAGGTGGAAACAATAATACACAGACACTAGAAAACTCCATAATTTTATGAAAAATGCATAAATGTTTTTTGCAACACTTGCAGAGAAATCACATATTTGCATTACAATCACATAGTTTGCATTAGTCACACAGTTTAATAGACAGACATGTTGGCACATATAGATCCTTTCAGTTTGAGATTTAAATTCATTTTAATAAACCTTTACATACCATCTCCCGGATTTACTAATCTGCCGTGCAGGACTAAACTATTCTTGCACGTAAGCAGCAGTTTAAGAGGAGGATGAAAGCACGCTATGCATATTAATGAAGGCCCGCTGCCTGAGCTCCAAATCCTACACTGAGCGTGGACGAGTGCAGGGGGCGCGTCTGAGAGCAGAGCTCTCAGAATAAACACGCCCCTGCAAAGTAGAACAGAAGAAAGTGTAAATAAATGAGCGAAACTGCTCAGAGGTGTCTGCATATCCCCACCAACAGTCCCCATGTGTTCAACAGCAACAGTACATTGAAATAAAATGAAGAAACCCTTGTATTTATTTTTTTTTAAACCCTGAGTACAGCTAACCATAGGTGAGCAGGTTTGCCCATCACTTAGCTATGGTTAAACCAGCTGAAAAGGCTGAAGAGGAGAACACGGAATATATATGCAAATGAAGCAGCACAGCAATAGTGTTTTGGTTAGAGCATCCGCCTAACGAACAGGCATTCCTGGTTCGAGTCCCACTGCAGCACATATCATTTTCCATGTGAAAACTGTATATGAACATATATTTACATCTTTTTGCTGTATAACCTACATAATAACATTTAAATGTGAACTAGAGTACTGCATGAAATGCACATGTGAAGTGTCGGTGTCATAATGAATAAGGTACTAGTAAGCAGGTTTAAGCACAAATCAGCAGTAGTAAGTGTGTCTAAGTGCGTTTGCGCGGGGGTAAGCACTGCCTACACAGATTAAGCAAAGTAGAAGCTAACTGAGTGTAACAAACTGTAACCGGAGGTTAGCAGTGCTTACCATCATGCAAACCTGCACATACCCGCTTACAACTGCTTTAAAGTGCCTTAATCACTCTGGATCCAACGGCCCATGTTCTGCCCAGCAACAAAATAAACTGCTTCTACAAGTTTCAAACTCAGGATCCTGTACACTATAATCACAATAGTTAACCACTAAGCCATCATAGCAATAGATATGCATGAGGTATCAGCAAACTAATTCTCACCACAGGAAAATCAAACCAAACATGTGAAGTGAATCTATGTACAGTGTGAAGTGGTATAATCTGCTACATAACATAAATATGTGAAATGGAGTACTGCAGTAAGGCCAGATGTGAGGTGTTATTGCAATAAAGTGTTGAAGTTCCCAAAACCCCATACAGAGTATATACACATGGATCACGGATACCAGACACATATATAACCTGTAATGAAGAATGCATCATTGCCAAATGGCAAATATAGTGCTAATTAACTATTAAGTAATGCTAACCACAGCACAGCTCAAGTTAGTAAGTGTAAGCAATGTGTAGGGGAGCCAATTCAATCTGCCTAGTGGTATACCTCTTTAAGCAGTGCCAACTTCATGTAAGCAGGTCTGCCCATAGCTTAGCCTTTTCAAAACTGTCCGATCATGGGGAAGTGCGGGAAAATGGCCGTATTTAAACACCACAGATGGGAATACTACCTATAACTGGTTGTAGCTTCCTACTGCAGGCAGAATGGCTGGTGTGAGTGAAGGCACTCAATTTAGAGCGCAGCGCTGAGGCATCCAGTAGTCAAAAATCATGGTATGGCTCCTGGTAAAACACCATGATCAGAGACTACTGCAGGGCCAGTACCAGCGCTCGCAGTATAAAATGGAAGCCTGGGACAGTCTCGCCTGTGACCTCACCTGTGCCACAGGTATCCCCCAGGCTGGTGAGCAGGTCAGGCACCACCATGCTGACCTAAAGTGGTGGAGGGAGGATATACTGGAACAGTGGATCCAGGAGTCTTGGCAGATGCCCAATGCCCAAGGACTGAGTAAGTACTCATTCTATTAAGTAGTAAATAATTGCCTAACTTGTGTATACTATGGATAGGTATGGCTAAATATCACTGCATTTCTGTGACAGCTGCAGATGAGCAGGCTGCAAACCAGCAAGTCATGATGCTAGGCTGCAAAGGCTGCGTCGTGTGGCAGGTTAGTAATAAGTCTGCATGTACTGCCATAACAATTAAATATAAGAGCTTTAGAAAATGTTGTACCAGTAAAAATAAATGTGTAATAGTCTCTGAATAAAGGTATAACCCCTGGAGTGCTTCTGTTTACTCTTCTCTCATATGTTGGCGATTTGTTCCTTACTATAAATAGTACTGTAACAATGGTGGAAGTTCCAAAACGTCAGTTATATTGTACAAGTTAGGGAGACTTAGATAGAAAACAGTCAAAAGCTTTACATCAATTACCTGATAGCACAGTGTACTGTGATGTTAACTATGACATTTTGTCACACACAGCAGGGGTTTGAATCCTGGGAGTGCTACTAAGTTGTATGCAGGAAGGTCTGAGGAGGCTACTGTTCATTTCAGTAGCAAAAACGCTCTAGTCATTTTTAATAAAACTTGCGTTCAAGCTATTTATTTGTGGATACTTTTGGCTTCCAGGCTCCTGTTACCTCTTTGGATTTTTCGCCAGTTTCGTTTCTTGTTTAACAGTTCGAAGTTGTATGCATAATCATACCCCACAACTGTACAAGATTTAGATACAATGTTCAGATAGAAATCTGTATGCATAATTGCACCCAACAGTACAGAATTTGCTAGAATGTTCAAATTGTAAGTTGTATGCATATTCACACCCCACAAATGTTGCAATCTGTCCAGCATGTCCAGATAAATGGCCCATATCACCAGCTTGGTACCCTGTTCCCCAGAAAATCCAGTGTGATGTTCCAAGAATAGTAGGCAGCTGTCAATTATATATAACTGATATTCAAATGTGTACATAGTCAGAGAATGTATATGGAAACAAACCTATCATTCTAGCACCTCACCCAAAGTGTATGACAGCAATTCTCAACATATGTTGCATTAACACCTGCAGCCTATCACGCCTGTATGTAAGACACAGGTCACATATATAATCATTTATAATCATACCAGTGTACAATATAAGGCCATTGTGTAATGTAATAATACATGTAAGGGAAAGACCACTGCAGTGACTAAGAATGTTGTGAAAACTACAAGGCTATATTAGTTGTTAATTGAACTCTCTCTCTTACCCCTACCATATGTGCATAATAACCAAATGACACTCCTTAACTGGTATGTGTACACTCCAAACTTTTGTTGGGACATATGTCCTAATGGTTTACCAATATTCACATTTGTTTCTATGCCTGTGCCATGTGAAAATAGACCCATATTGGTGGCCTGTTGCCATCAATGAAACCTGTATGCTTCTGTAATGGCCACTGTTGTTCCATATATGTATGTTCTGCTTGCTCTGCAACTGTGTCAAATCTGGTGTGTTGGGTTAATGGGAATACCTATGCATGCTGTTATAACAAATCCTGAATGCTGTTGACTGTTACTAACCCATATCTGTCATAAACCTGTGACAACACAGCTCATATGGGAAGGCCGGTCCCAGCGGACCCACCTGTCCCACCTTAGCTGGCCATGGCACCAAGCACCAGAACATCTAGGGCCCAGCCTGGGACCTCCTCCTCCATGGGCTCGGTGACACCTTCAGGTGGAACCACTGCAGGGGATGGGGCTTGCCCCCCCCCCAGGAGCAGGCGCGGAGGGGAACCTGTCACCCGTCAACAGGTCCAGGCCGTGGTGCGTAAGGAGCTTGATCTGGAGTATCGAGAGTGGCTACACCAGCTTGAGGGCCGAGTGGCACTATTAGAGGATGAGTCTGCCCCACCTACACAGCCCCCAGCACAGCCACCTTTGGGGCCGTGAAGGTGCAGTGGTGACTGCCCATGGGTGGGGACCTCAGTCCCACTGTTTCCAGTTGAGGGCTCATGGGCTTGCAACTTCCAAACACCCCCTCCCATCCAAGTTGTTTACCCCACACATGTGCCATATGCTGGACCTGTATGCATCTTGTGTGTCTTGTCTGTTAACCTACCCAACCTACCTCCCCAAATATACCTACTACCCCTCCCCAACATCCCACTCTCACCTGAAAACAAAAAGAGCAATCTGTTCCCACAAAAAAATCTCACCCCATACATAGTTGTCCATTTTGCACGTGTCCACTGGACATGTAATCTGGTCTAATTGGCATCACAATAAATATATGTTGTCTTCACCCCTCTCCCAGGGTTTTGAGAGTCCAAATGTACCTGCAAATATAGTGTATATGCACAGCTGTTGCTGTAGAAGAAATGGGCAGCTATGGACCTTTCCTATAACCTTCCTGCACATGCCTAGCTATTTTCCCTACTGCCTTTCCCTCTTTGTGCCCCATTTTTCACCACTGTACTATCAATCCCTTTTTCTTTTTTTTAAAGGAATTAGCACAGAGGTAAACAGCAGTAAGCACTGTTAAGCAGTGGTAAGCGGGTTTGCATGGGTTTGCACGGGGGTAAGCTATGCCTACACAGGTTGAGAGATTTTAAGCTAACTGACTGTAAGAAAACATAAGCAGAGGTTGGTAGTGCTTACCATTGCGCAAACCCATGCAAACATACTTACAACTGCTTAAAAGTGCCTTAACCACTCTGTAGCCAATGTCCCTTGTTCTGCCCAGCGAAAAAATAAACTGCCTCTCCAAGGCTCGAACCTGCACTCCATACACAAAGTGATTTACCACTAAACCATGGCAAATATACATAACCTGAAGTTTTCACAAACATATCATGCAGCACAATCAGTCAACAGTACAGAAAATGTATTATTATCACACCACATAACCTGTTAATACAAGAAGTCTGGACAAAGTATGCCACACTGTGGGTACAAACAGTGATATATGTCAACTAATGCTCTGATACACTTAAAATGTTGCTAGTTACACAGTTATATGTATTAGAACACATATGTAGAAGGAGATGAAGTCTGAAACACAAAAGTGCTGCCTCTAGCTACTGACTTCAATGCTGCAATCATCCATGACAATTGCCAAGTGAATGAGGAACAGGCCAAAATATGAACCGAACATGCATGGACATATGGTCAGCTATATATCTGTAAATGTAGACAGCTATATGTAGATATATATTAATGTATGACTCACAAATAATCATATAACATTAATTGTATATAGATACATACATATGTTCATATATATATATATATATATATATATATATATATATATATATATATATATAGATACATATATATAGATATAGCCATATGAGATATATATATATATATATATATATATATATATATATATATATATATAGGTACATACACATATGCACACACAAAAGGTATCAGTAGCCATATATATGTAGACGTAGTGTGGAAGTACTGGGTGCAAAGTATATCCCTCAGCCACAAGCCCTTCAACTGGCACCTGTGAAATGTGTAGTGTGGCAACCATTCCTACAAATGAGGATACTAACATTAAACATATACCCCCCACAATTCAAAGGACATGACACGACACACAGGTATGCATACACAGATAACCTTTATTCGTGTACTATACAATAATGTATGCCAGTACTGACACCACCTAAGGTTTGAAATATGTAATCAGTCATGAATGCAATGCCCACACAAAACAGTAGATGCAAGCAATGTGTATATATATATATACCATACTTTGCTGTCCAGGCCAAGGCCTAGAAACAGGATGTGCCTCCAGGATACATAATAATCAACAATTACAGATGTAGTTCAGCAGCCTCCAATTACACCCTATAGTCAAGCCCTAGAGGGAAAAGTAGCACTTGTGTTAATGTCACAGTATCTTGTACATAACATTGTTTAACCTAACATCTCACTATCACACTGAATGACCCTCGTCTTAACAGTTATATCCCTGGAAAGGTGCCATAGCCTAGGTTAATGGCATAGAACCCCCCCATAAAAGGCTGTACAAGGGCAAGAAACACTGTATACCACACACTTACCTTTGGAATGTACAAGGGCACATATGTGTTCTCCAGCTGTTGCCCCCATATATATGGACTTTTCCCAACAGTTGGTGTGGAAGTCCATGACATGACTGGGATGATAGCAGTAATGCTAGTGGCAAATAGTGATAGGCTATTACGTAGCAATTCTTCCTGTATCACAGCAAGATAAAGACTGGCATATATGTGGAGGACAGAGGCAGGAACATAGGGCCATATTTGCATTATTGCTGTTACACACCCTGGAAATTACTGGTGTTACAGGATTCGTCGCAGCATACCCTTATGCAGGGATTCGACATTTAAATATAAATGGATGTAGCCATGTACTGATAGCACTCAACAGACAGAATGCCAGAGATATATCTGGGACAATACCTGTGTGGTGCACAGACAAAACCTAACAGCCAATCCCCCTGGTATCATATGGATAGGCCCACAGTTGAGAGCTATGCAGACAGATAACATTCCATGAAAAAGTACCATGTACACAAAACCCTGTAAGAATAGCAAGATACACTGCACACAACAACACTACTCACGTTGTCTGTAGGTCTGGAACCTTACCCAAATGTGGATTTGGCCTGTGTCTGCAGGTTCTGTTGTAAGAGGTATTGCTACCTGCTGTCTGTAATACTGATGTCCACACACCGGAAGGATGTCATCCATACTGTAAAGGTGAAGGGGCAACACCCACAGAAGGCAGCAATTTATAATACAGGGGTGCCATGACAGTGGTTATCTGAAGTACTACACAGCAGGCTGCATGCAATTAGCAACTGGCGGACACTGACTGGTGCAGAGGCCACATCCTGATCATGTGCAATACCAACAAAAGCATGCTGCAATCTATTCAAACCAGCTCAATCACTCTACTGGAGAAACTGAAAGAGAGAGAGAGAGGAACAAAAAACATTCAGGAAAATTCAAAAAGCTCAGGGTTGTGTTACAGCAGAAACAACATAACAGGTATGTGAAACAGATATGCATTTACTGCCATGTAGTATATGACATATAGGATATATAGGATGTTTACTGTGAAAGGATGTATATGTGCCATCAGTACTTGTTCCTGTAATGATGTTCTGCTCAACAACCACACTGGACAGTAGTGTCAGTCCCTGTGGGCAGTGGGAAATACCTGTCAAATGTGCAGACCAGCAGTGAATGGCAAAGATGTGACCCATGATATCTGTGTTCTGTAAATTACTGTGGCCAACGGCTGGTGGGGTATTAATACTGCCATGATAGACACATGGGTGAGGGACCACACCACCTGCAGGACAGTCATGTTAAAGTGCAGCATAGGATGCCCAACTGCCATAGCAGTATAATATGCTTGTCTAAAGTTCGTCACCATATATACCCCCCTAATGTTAGTCTGTGTTCAAATGTGACACCTGTCTGTGTTGCAGCAAGGCAGAACAGTTCAGCTGTGAAGTAAAGAGTGTACATGAGTGTGGTCCAGATGTTTGTATGTACCCCACATACAGATTATGTGTGATACATTTTCACAGCTGTGTATGTGGTGTACAGAACCTCAGACAGTTATACATTTATATAGGTATATAATCAACACAAAATATGCACATATGTATATATATATATATATATATATATATATATATATATATAGATATATATATATATATATATATATATATATATATATATATATATACACACACACACACACACACACACACACACATATATATACATACAGACAGATATGTATATATATATATATATATATATATATATATGTATATATATATATATATATATATATATATAGATATATATATGTGTGTGTGTGTGTGTGTGTGTGTGTGTGTGTGTGTGTGTGTGTGTGTGTGTGTGTGTGTGTGTGCATATCTATATCTAAATATATATATATATATATATATATATATATATATATATATATATATATATATATATATATATATATATATATATATATATATATATATATATATATATATATATATGTCAATACATGTCCCCTGCCATGACATGTGTGAGAGAACATCACACATCAATAAACAACATACCTACACACCAGTACATGGCTGCAAGATGGAGTGTGGAGTGTGGTGTGTAACCCATGTTGGGAACACATCGTAATTGTATGAGATGGTGGGATGTATATGTTAGTGAAGGGTATTTGGCACATATTGGCATGTAGGTCTGGTTGGGTGACAAACAAGACAGCATACAGGGCTGGTATATGACACATGTGGTGGTTAAATACTGTGGACGAGTAGTTACATTTGGAATGTGGAGGCCATTGAACCCCTACATGGGAAAAAAGAAAGCATAGTGCCCACCCATGGACAGTCACAGCAGCATCTACATGGACATAAAGGTGCCTGGGCTGTGTGCTGGGCAAGAGGGACATGCATGTCAAACCTTGTGTATGTGTACTACATGCCTCCAGGTGATGTAGCACATACCCATGTATCTGTGGAGCTCCCTATGCACAAGACCCTCAACCTAACTGGGTGACAGACACATGTCTGTGTGTGCTCCATGGGGAGGGGGTGGACACCATCCCCTGAGGTGGTTCCACATGAAGATAGTGATGGAACAGTAAATAATGAGGTTCCATGGTGGGTCACTAGTAACATGTGCACATTAGGTTGGAGTGGTGTTCCTGCTGGCATATAACCCCTACACATGCTAGTGTGTAACTGTCATGGAACATATGTGGGCTGTAATAGTCCACACAATCCCGGAACATATCAACAGCATGCATAGATATCCCCAGTATCACAGAATGGCAGATGTGTAGCAATCACATAGCAGGCCTACTGCATGCATATTTAGAAACATAGTGGCAGTGACAATGGCATGCATGTGAAATACCCTGTAACAGCCCAGCAACTCTAGTGTCCCCACAGGGTGCATGTCTATAAAGACATAGCAGAAAGTGTTGTACAATACAATATATGACCGAATGGTAGACATACCAGACACATACTACTAGCGTAGTGTGAACATTATGTTGGAGCTGATATGGTGGTGGGAGACTGATATGTGTATTGTATTATGGTAAACTTGACATATGAGTTGCTCAGACATATTTCCAGCATTATGTCTTTCAGGGAGTATGGCGCACCCAAGGAATCCCACCTACAGTGCTGCAGAGGAGGAGATTATAATCACCAGCATCATCCACAACTACCAGCTGTTCTCACGGACAAGACAGGACCAGCAGGAGAGAACAGCCATGTGGAATGATGTGGTCCACAGGGTGAATGAGGTGGGGATGCACAGCCGGACATATGAGCAGGTCCACCAGCATTGTAGTGACCTGCTCAGCCAAGTACATTGCTGTGCCGCTGCCATGCGGGGTGACCACCTTGCAACGGGGGGGGCCATAACATCCACCCCCCCTCACCAGAGTGGAGGAGCTGCTCATGAGCCTGGTAGCACCTGCCCGCCTGCAAGAGCTACAGACTTATACTGTCATGGAGGTGGGTGCTACACACACACACACACACACACACACACACACACACACACACACACCAGACATGGAGCATGCAGGTAAAGTTCCAGGGCATAGCAGTAGACTACTGTAGTGTATGCATCTGTATAGGTAGATCATGCATATGTGAGATGTTTGGTCTGTTGCTGTGTAGTACCGATAAGAGTAATGCATAATCTGTAGTACTGTGGACTTCAGCTGTTGTTGTACTGTAATATTGCAGCCAACCTGTACCAATGTCACAGCCACTGACAACAACTCTATCCCATCTCAATGTAGGTACCTCTGGGATACCAGCAAGGCAGCAGCGGATGCCGGTGAGTATGGTTTAAGGTTATGCTTAGCAATTCACTGTGCATGTCATAGCTAAGGTGTAGGCCTTGTACACATCTAACACACCTACCCATAATGCATGCTGTACATGTGCACTGACAGAGCACACCCCTCACTAATGGGATTGCCAGCCTCAAACACATGCAATACACAGTCCATCTCATACAACTGTGGCTACACTCCAGTGCACATTGCGCAGGCACAGCTGACATCTGCCTAACATACATAGCTATGTCATACACAGAGCAGTTGAACATGCTACATATAGAGACATCCCACTCCCTCTGCTAACACACGCTCCAGGGTCCTAAACCTCATCAACACATTACACAGAACATATTGGAGAGATAGGGCTCTGTCCTGGGGAATCCCCACACTCTTGAACAGACTACTCATACATGTCAAGCAATTCAACTCATTGGCCCTCTTTACAGAAACACTTGGCAATTGGAAGGGAAATGGGGAATTCACCCTGGGTAGTATGTCTGTGCCACAGCCTGACAAGGGCACAGGGGAATAACATTAATGGGTGGTGCATGGCTGGGAACCCCTGTGGTTAGGCTTGTGTAGGCCCCAGGACCAATAGACCAGTACTCACCTATGAACTTATATGTAACACAGGCAACATCAGCCAGGGCGCAATCATGGTCATAAATGGCCTCTACACTCACCATAGGTACAGTACATTGTGTCTGTGGTTAGTCTAATGGTAGTCTATCACTCATACATGCACCACTGATGATGACATCTGTGAATACACATCAAGCATCCACTAAACAAATGTCCACATGTGATCCAGAAACACACACAGGCTGTAAGCAGCAGTGGAAACACAACGGACACACAGATACACATCCTGTAATGGTGTGCTATCCTGTGACGTATGGTGCACAGTACATGCCAGGGTGTTGAACAGATGCACAGCAATGCTGTGGACATGGGTGCAGTGAGATCCAGGGGGAGGACCATCACCTACTAACAGAAGCCATACATCACAGCCATGTATAATGTGGGTAACGGGGAATGGCTGCAGTTACACTGCATGCTGTTGAGCACCACATGTCCTGCATGCTGACTTTACAAGTTTGTGTGATACTGTACTGCACCATCGCCTGCTATTGTGTGTGTTATAAGGGTGCGGGAGCTGTCTGTATGTGCTGTCTGGTGGAGTGTATGGGTTGCCATGTATATCAACTGCATATGTGTGTATGTGTGTATATGTACTGTTTAGCGGTGATGTACAGGTCTTACAGTCTGTTCCCTGTTTTCCCCTCATAGGTGGCGAGGTGGGGCTGGGCCCCCCCCGCAGTGAATCTGATGTCACTAATACAGACAGTGACCATGAGGATAGGTGTGTTGAGGCACAGGAAGGGTCATCAGGGGCTGCTGCTGCTGGGCCACCAATTGACAACCCACATGTATCCACCCCATGCACACACACATAGTCACACTGCCTCTACATACCTCATCACCGTTGGCCTTAGCTGAGGGACAGCCTGTGGCTGGCATTGGCCAGGACAGTGTGATATCTATGGCGCATGTGTCAGGACACAGCAGTCATAGCCAGATGTCTGGCGGGGTATCACATAGGCAGATGTTTAGGGGTGCCCGTCAGAGCACTGCTGGTCATCATGCCCCTGGCAGACGTTCCCCATCTACTTCAACCACATGCATCTTCCAAACTGTCATGGAGGCACAGGCATGAATGGAATGGTACACCGGGCAAGGTCTAAGGGCGCAGATGGCTCATCACACCTCTGGAACTGATAGCATCCATGACCTAGCAGGTGCCATCCATAATTACACAGAGGTCATGGATAGACGGTGAGGTGAGACATTGGATCTCATCCACAATGTCATGTCCATGCATCAGGACAGGGTGGGATGGTTGAGACAGCCACGTGGACGTATGCCAGCAACACCAGCAGCTGGATGTCACCGTAGATGTCCAACCAGTCACAGCAGCTCCCGTAGTGGCAGTACCAGCCCCAGCACTGTGGGGGGCTGTCCACAGACCATCATAGCAGACCACGTGCACATGGCCCTGGCCAGTCCCAGGAGGGACCTGGATCCAGTGGACGTCTGTCAAACTCACGGGATAGTACTCGGTCTGGCTTTGTACCTGATACTCCCTGTAGCACCCCTGCCAGGCACAGGTCCAGTGTCTCTAGCCGGAGATGGTGAACTGCAAACTCTGCCAGGTACAGTCTGCAGCTGTTTCATAATTCCCTGAAAAGGGCAACCACATGGAGGAACTGTGTGCATGCAGACACACACACACATAAACAACGAAATTAGGGCAACCACATACCTGCACACACGACATCACCAGTGGCCTATAACAGTACTCAGCCCCCTCACACACACACACACACACACACACACACACACACACACACACACACACACACACACGCACACACACACACACATACACACACATGTTGTCAATTGTATGACTCAGCCTAGGCCTCTGGCAAACCAACAACACACCCTGTGTATATGATGAGACTTGTGCTACTCCCTGACATCTGTAACATCGATGCAGGGACAGGCTAACATGGTACTGATGCACAGGATAACTGTACAACAGTGTAGCAATGGAATGATGTGTAATACATTGTCAGCAGTAAAGTGAAATGCAAATATCTTGTAATGTGTAACTGTGCAGCCATGATGCATCATAGCTGTAATTAACAATGGTGTATTGTTGTCACCAGTATCTATTCTGATTGTGTTGTGTTTGTCCATGTGCCACATGGCTGATGGGTGTAATGGTGTCAGCAGGCCTTCTACAGTGGACACCAGTAAGTGTAGTGGGTGGTACACATGCCATGGCTGGGTACAACACACAGTGCCTTTGGTATGGATGCAGTACAGGTACAAGACTGTACACACGGAGGTATGCCCCCATGCAGGTAACACATCTGTTGCACATGTAATCCCATCAAGACAGGATAGGCACAATCACACAGTGCTATATATGCAGTCTGCAATGTGGATGACATTTAACATGTTAACAGCAGGGTGCATGCCCCTCTCCTCACTCTACTATGATCCTCATCTAAGTAACATGTTTGTGCCAATGCCGGTGGCATAGCCCTACCCTTAGGAGGGTGTGAGGTGCTCAACTACTGTGAATGGTGTAACCAACAACTAACAACCTGATTACATACACTGTACAGTATTACAGACAGTTATGTGGGGGGATAGATGCAACAGTAATGCAATAATGGCGGTTGTGTCCACAACAGCCACACCCAGTGAGTTACAGCAACCCCAGTAGTGCTGCACACCTCAACAGTGTGGAGGAGGGCATTAACACATCTATGACCTGTGAAGGACTGTATGTCCATGGGATGGCGCCTGTGGAATGATGGCATATGCCAAGCAGTCCTGGTGGAAACATATTTTGTGAATGGAGGTAAATCCCTTAAAAACTACACGCATTCCTACATGTGGGATGGTGTACAAAAGCCTGCTATGACCTACATAGGCATTGTGCACTTCCTAACCTTCATCTACACCTGTCATGATTGGGTAAAAGAGGTATACCAGGTTCAGGTTGTATTCTCTACCTTTGACAAGTCCAACATTGGCGGGGTCCCGTGTGTTAAGATTATCAGAGACATTGGCCGTGGGTTCATTGTTGATATGTTCCATGTCCCTGCAGACCAGGGTCATCAGGCTACTGTGTGGTAGTTCCCAGCTGACATGGTGGATTTGTGGTCGTCCCTGCACACATTGGTGAATCCATTGTCAGGTGTAGGCCTATTGGATCGTATGAGGAATTCCAGCTACTTACTGCACCTGCCCAGGGGGTTCCCCCAAGCAGGACACTTCACTTGACTGTACTGCATGATATGTTAGCAATGCCAACCTGACATCCTACAGGTGGGATGGAGTACTGTTAACATGTACTGCCCTTGTTGTGTAGGGTCCTGCTTATGGGATCTGCCTGTGTTGGTATTGTATTGCAGGCTAGACATATTTGGCTGGGGGGGGGGATACCTATCCATGCCAGATGTATGTTGTTTGGGTCTCTCAAACCCATCAATGGTGCATGTGGACATATATGTTGTGGTTACATTCCCAGTTCCATCTACAGATGTATGTCCATATATATCTATATTAATATATATGTGTTCACCATTGACAGGAAGACGATCATTCCTTTGAACAGCCCTTTCTGCAAACCGAAAGGACAAACCCATCAATGTTTACTGCAACACAGTTCAAAACACAGCAGTTCTAAAGGCACCTTCACTGACTCTCGAACAGCAAGTTGGAATACATATCATAATGCCAGGGGGCATGCCCCCCTACACCCCCTGTCTGGGAGGCTGGGCCCTCCACAACCCCCCCTACTATGATATACTAACTCCTAATTTGCACTACAGTGGGGATAGGCAAATATTCCCCATTCCCACTATAGTGCCATCCGCAACCCAATTGCCTAATCTGCAATGGGCAAATGCATAGTGACATTTGCGCATTGCACATTCGATGCATGTATTGCAAGATTGTGCAATGTTGAGAACATACTTTTGGCCTTCCAGCTTTCAGACACATGGAATTCTCCCTTTGAAAGGTGAGACATATATATGCTGACATATATGCATTCCTAGTGCTGTATATATGTGGACATGTGGATGTATACATATATATCTATGGATGTATGCCTATCTATGTATATATGTATTTATTGGCTCTTATATATATATATATATATATATATATATATATATATATATATATATGTCTATACCTATATCTACATATATATATATGTATATATATATATATATATATATATATATATATATATATGTTATATCCTTTTAAAGAAGAATATATATACACACAAATACAGCTACATGGCGGAATACATTCCCTGTAGTGTTGTATACCTGGGCTGGATGATATGTATGTGAAAACATCATGATTATGCATATCTGTCATGGCTTAGTGGTAAATCACTTTGTGTATGGTGTGTAGGGTCCTGGTTTTGACTTGCAGGAGCTGTTTATTTTGTTGCTGGGCAGAACACAGCTTGTTGGATACAGAGTGTATAAGGCACTTTAAAGCAGCTGTAAGTGGTTTTGCATGAGTTTGCGCAACGGTAAGCACTGCTAACTTCCGGTTACATTTTCATACACTCAGTTAGCTTCTAAATTGCTTAACCTGTGTAGGCAGTGCTTAGCTCAATGCAAACCCGCACAAACCTGCTTACAACTGCTTTAAGGTGACTTAATCACTCTCTATCCAATGGGCCGTGTTCTACCCAGCAACAAAATAAACAGCTCTTGCAAGGCTCAAACCAAGGACCTTGCAAACCCTAAACAAAGTGATGTACTACTAAGCCATGACAGATACACAGATATTCAATGTTTCAGAAACATATCAGCCATTCCTGTCATGCAACAGTACAGAGAATGTATACCAACATCTAGATGTCTGCCTGTGTAACTATACTGCAACCTTAACAGATACAACATACCCATATATGTATAGATATACATATATAGGTTCATAGGTTCATAGGTTGGTACTAGGCTATCAGCCCTAGGGCCTATACAAGCCTAGCCATAACAATTCCCTGGCTATTTCTTCCCACATTATTTAATTTCCTGGACCCCTGTCTAGCAGGGCGACTGACGTGATCCCTGGGGTGAATTTCCTTTCTCCCATCCAATCGTCAAGGTTCCTCTTGAAGAGGTCCAAAGAGGCACTCTGCTTGACATGTATGGGCAATCTATTCCAGAGTCTGGGGAGTCTCTGGGTCAGGAACCTATCCCTCCAGCATGTTTTGTTTATTGTGATGACAAGGTTTAGATCCCTGGAGCATGTAGCTCTGAGGGACTGGGATTTCTTTAAGTGTAGCATGTCCAACAGCTCTGGGTTTGACATGGCCTTGTATGTTAAGCAGAGATCGCCTCTGAGTAGACGATATGTGACAGAGTATAGCTGGAGTTTTTTAAGGCGGTCAGCATAGGGCATCTGCTTTAGGCCTGTGATTCTTTTAGTGAGGTATTTCTGAGGCTTTTCCAGTTGTTGCAGATGTTTTGAGAGGTACATACCAAATGGGGCATTGTATTCTATAATGGGTCTAATGAGGGATGAGTACAGTGGGACAATGACCTCCTTTTTTCTGGATGAAAAGCCCTTCATGATGAGGTGTGCCACATAGAAGGATTTCCTGACTGTTGTGGCAATGTGGTTATCGAAGGTGAGACCACTGTCCACCTGTGTCCCTAAGTCTCTTATCACACTTTCTGTGTTTAGTGTACTGACACCTATGGTAATTCATGGATACATCTTTTTCCCAAAGGGGATAACAATACATTTCTTGGCATTGAGCTTGAGCCCATGGCTCTGGCACCAAGCATCTGTGTCTGTAAGGCCCTTTTGTAGAGTATCCACATCATTTGGGGATTCAATAATGGCTCCCAGTTTGCAGTCATCTGCAAACTTCGTTATAGAGTCCCTTAGTGTTGACCTGTACTTCAGAGAAGTAGATGCCAAACAAGAGCGGCCCCAGGACTGAACCCTGAGGTACTCCACTTGTCACTTGTCTGGAGCTGGATTTGGAGTTGGCTACTTTTACAGTGTGGGTTCTATCAGTAAGCCATTTAGCAACCCATTGGGTGACATAGGGATTAATGCCCAACTTAGTAAGTTTATCTATGATTCCAGAGTGGGGGTGGTGTCAAAGGCCTTGGCAAGGTCTAGATAGGCTGTGTGGACCACCTTACCCTTGTCCATGGCTCTGGAGACTGATTCAAAGAAGTCAATCAGGTTCAGGTGTCAAGTATGGCCCTTCACAAACCCAAACTGGGTGCGTCCCAGTGTTTGAAGGTTGCCAATGTCTTTGTTTATAAGTTCCATGATATCGCCCCATGGCCTTGCAGATAAGGCTTGTCAGACTGATGGGACGGTAGTTTCCGGGATCAAGGTGGATCCCCTTGTGGATTGGGATAACTGTAGCTCTGCGCCACTCAGTGGGCACGAAACCTGAGGTGAGGCTATGATTAAACATGACACTTAGGTGAGGTGCCAGTTCATATTGTAGTTCATGTAGTACACAGCCCGGGATGTCATCTGGTCCCATGGATGCTGTATTCTTGGCTTTAGAGAGTGCATTTTGTACCTGTGTGGCCGTTATTACTGGAATTTGGCAATCTTCCGGTATTGAGATGGGCCATATAGAGGGTGAGAGGGGAGTGAAGTTGGCACTGAATCGATCTGCCAGGATATTGGCAATATCCTTCAGATCAGTATATTTAATGCCATTCTGTTTTAGCTCAGAGCAGATATGAGCATTGCCGTTTAGATTCTTGACATAGTTATAGAATGCTTTGTGGTTGTCTTTGGAATCTTTGGCAATTTTATTTTCGTAACTAGCTTTGGAGGATTTTATGAGGCATCTCAGTTTCTTACTGAGGCTAGTAAGGGAGTCTTTTGCATCCTGGGATTTTCCTCTTTTCTGCAAAAGTTTCTTCCTTTTGTTGTAAAGTTTGTTTATGGCAGGGGACCACCAGATTGGCTTCCTTTTTTTGGATGCGAGCATTTTGGTTCTATTTGGGATGGCATGATTCATGCATGAGTGGATGTGCTCGTACAGTGCCTTAGTGTAGGATTCAGCAGTTGAACTTTCAGTTCCCGTCTGCATGGGTGTCATGAAGTTTGTCACTTCTGACTTGAGTAGCATAAATATATATGTTGTTTTACTAATTCTATATACATATATATCACTATCTATGCACATATATTTATATATCTGTTAGCAGATATATATATCTATATAGGTATATATGGCCAGACATCTGTAGATTGCCATTGCAGATTAACAAATACACCTATGTCCACATGCACCATTAATGGGGATGAGAGGCCTCACACACTATATGTGTTGCACGAATAGGCACCCCCCCCCCCACAGCCAAACACATGCACCCTACAATTCGCTACCAAGTACAGTCTGCCTCCCATAGGACATGTAATATGTGGAAGCCATCAAAGTCCCCAGGATATAGGAGGTGAACACAATATGGAACAGCCACTATGCCTACAGTTACACCTGAACAACTGGACACTGTATGGGTGACACATACTAATGTCAATCATTGCCTGCAACATATACCCATAGAAAGGTCATAGGAAAGACACCACACACAGGTTTGCAGAAATGGGAATCCTTTAATTGTGTACTATAACAGTTCTATCTGCCATATCATATAGCTGTTCAAATACTGACAAGCATATAAACAGAGTACTGCAACTGTGAAACAGTTACACTAATACAGTAGTCTGGAAAGATTCACAACTGTTGCTGTCCAGACCAAGCCCTTTAGAATGTACAATAGTGCAGACAGACTGGGCCACAAGGTACCACACAATCAACAGTATGTACTGCAGGTGTGTAGTTCAGCTGCCTCTATCTACACTCTGTACAAACTTCGTAGGCGGTAAAGACATTATGTGATCAAATGGGTTGCACTCGGTACATAACAAGGCATAACGCACAGAACAGTCTGTATGGCAGGAGGCAGGAGGCTTGCAGTACCCCAAGTCATGTAAGTAATGTCAATATAGGTGGAGTATATGGTATTGTACATCCACATACCTTGTGGCATCTCACCCCTGATACCCCCACATTTTGTAACAGCCTAGGTAATTTATGGTGCTCCCCACCTAGACTCAATAATACAAGCCCATATTCCACTATTACATACACTGGCCTCTGCAGTGCATAAGGGCTCACATGTGTTGTGTAGGTGATGCCCACACATATATGGCCCGAGCCCCACTGTATGGCAGCAATGGCTCACAGCCCACTACAGAACAACCCCCAACAGCATGACATATGTGCAAAGCTTGGTATGTAGATGGGGGACAGAGGCTGGAACACAGGCACATATGTGGAACACTGTTACCATAAACTAAGCAAGGTGCTGGTGTTACAGGATAGTCTGCAACATACCCTTAGTCAGGGAATTGAGGTTAGATATAGACATGGCTGTAGCCATGTACTGATAGCATGCAACACACGAACTGCCAGTGTAATATCTGACACAGGACCTGTGTGGTGGACGGACAACACATGATAGGCATACCTCTGTCCAGCAAGAGGTTAGGTCCACAATAGTGAGCTATGCAGACAGACTGCATTCCAATGTACACTAGTATGTACACACACACACACACACACACACCCTGTAACACCAGTACTATGCAAAGAATTACACAATACCCACAGTCTGTCTGTAGTTCCTGATCCTCCCACAAATATGTGGCCGTTCTGAGTGTGCAGGTTCTCATGTAAGAGGTATTGCTACCTGCTGCCTGTATCACTGATGCCCACACACAGGAAGGATGTCCATCACACAGGGAATGTAAAGGGACCACACCCACATGCTATAGGGATTTATCATGGGTGGTTGCCATGACAGTGGTAATTCAATGTAGTACATGTGTAATTATATATATATATATATATATATATATATATATATATATATATATATAATGTCCAGCTTATGTCATGAAATATAACCACTACTGTACATGACATGTGTAGCAATCTGATATATCACCGGCTTGTTTTTGTTTTCAGATATGATGACAGTATTTATGGTGTACAGCACATATGTACCACTTCATGCACACCATATGTACAAAGGTTGACAGAGGTGTGGCTGACAGCACATACACAGGGCCAGTATAGACATGTTGCTGTGATAACCTCATATATTTTCCATTGTAACAGGGTTTGTTGCAACATATGTCCTATGAGAGATATGAAGTCAGTAACTGTCATGGCCTTCACCATCTACAGACTGCAATCCTCACACTACCTTCTGCATTCCACAGATTGATGCATTGTGGCTAACACATGAAACCATAGGCACAACACTGCCCAGTCTGCAGATGACCCTGCAGATGGGGATTCCTCATATACATGGAACTGACGTGGGAGGTATTGTGATATGTACAACAGGCATATCCAAACAAACACTGTTAAACCACCATTACTCCAAATACAGTATAGCAGCACTTACAGTCTGTAGTCAGGTCAGGTACATCCCCCTCCTATTGGTTGCCCTCTTTCCACAGTGTATGTTGTTAGAGGTAAATCCCCAATCCATCTGCCATGCTGTTTTCCAAACATCAGATCTAGTTCCTGCTCACAATGACTGCAAAGGCCCAACACCACCATGATGTTCCTAGATATTGGAGTGTGTTTCCATGCAATTGGCTATGGGATTGTTACCACAGCTGTTCCACATGTAATCAGCTAGGGAAGGGCTGCAATTCATGCAGAGGCCATCAGCTGATCATGAGCATCACGCAAAATACACATGCTGCTGCCTAAGCAAGGCAGGTGTGGGTCTCCACATCCACCAGAGAGGGAGTGGGGGAGGCAGACAGAGGCAGATACATGTCATGGAGTGGTGGGAGGGTAAAACTGAAGCATGTTTGTGTCATACACCTACCAGCAGAGGGTATCAAACCCCCAACAACTATGTAGTGCTATCATATTTCAATGCAGTTATTGGATGTGCCACATGGGTTACCTGATGTGGAGCACTCAGAACATATATGTGAGGGTGAGTGACATCTGCAACAGGGATACGGTAGATATATGGTAGGTGTCATATATGTGTCTGCATGAATAGGTGCCAGCATCAACACAGGCTCATTCACACAGAGACGCACACACAATGACACACTTGACAGGGCCAGGAGTGCAACTCATCAGTAGTGGGATTGCCACAACACATCAATGTGCAGGTATCACATGCACCACATGGGTCATATGGAGACTATATGGGCAAAGAGTATGAGGAGATGTCAGACTTCAGACAGCATGCTTCAGTATGCCCTGGGGGTTGTAGTGATTGTAGATGAGGACATACGCACCATACAACAAACACACACAAACACACAGGGTGCCAGTTCTGACATGCATGGGTGCATGTCTACACAGGTGTGTGGTGGTCAGCTGTGCCAGCAGGCTGCACAAGGGTAGGCAATGAGTATACCATGGCATCAGGCCACATGACAATGGTCTGCATTGTGGCTCAGGCCTGTAGTTACTGCATTTGCCCCCACTGGTGAGTATTGCATCCCCCATCCAGTCAGCTGGGTAACTATTGTGTGTGGCCAATCCTGTACACTGAAAACACTGTTGGCCAGCAGATACGTGAAACAGTGCAAAAATAATGCAATTACTCAGAAATTACTGATTATACATAACATTTAATAATCAGACCGGTTTCGGCAAAAAAATGCCTTCATCGGTGATACACAGCAAAAAAACACAAAGACAGTACTAATGAATATTTATAGGAATGCCCAACCAATGAAAATGGAAAACCTCAAAAGTAAATTAAGGCACCAAAGTTACACACTGGAAATCAGTCACTATACTTTATTGCAGAAGACAAACGGTAAGCGCTTTCACAACTTAATGTTGCTTCATCAGTCTGATGAAGCAACATTGTAAACGCTACTATTCTTCTGCAATAAAGTACAGTGACTGATTTCAAATTTGGTGCCTTAATTTACTTTTGCTGTTGTTGTGTGTTTTGGGCACCTCAGTGTACCTGCAGCCATTTGGTTTTTGCATCTTCAAAATGGAAAACCTGTCATAGTGAATAGTGGTAGGTTCCCACACCCAAATTTGACTTCAACAGAAAAAAATATAATGAACATATATTATTAAAAATGTTGTAGTGTCACCATGAGTTCATAAACAGCTATAACAACCAGCATATTTAATATAAAGATGGTAATATGTACAAACCAAATAATAAATATGAATAAATGTTTGTCCAAGAATATATACAAAAGAAAGAATGGTAGTATAGTAATACACTAAACTAACCATATGTAAATGATTGGGACCAAATTCATATGAATAATGGATAGATAAACCTGATTATTTGTCCAAATGCAGGTAATCAATTAGTAACAATACATAATGAACCATAGAAAATGAACCTCATAAACATGTATGTTCACAATAAAATTGTGGTTAATATTAATAAACATTCAATATTGATGTAACGATATCAAATACGGTATCCACTGGAACCTGAAATACATAAATATAAGAATAAATTATTATAACAAATCATATAACAACTTTAATATTTCATATGATTAGTGTTACTGATTATAAATGGTCATTCAAACCTGGTGGAAAGAGTGCTCCCAATGTGGTGATCCAATACTTTTCTTTATGATTTAGAATGCTGTGCCATCCTTGAGGATTATTCCAATCACCTATGATCCTATCGATAATCATGAATGTAAAATGAGCCTGTGGAGGCTTCAAAGTGTGGCGAAAAAGAGCATTGTGATCTTTTTTATTCTTGACGTCACTTCTATGTTCATTGATACGTGTTCTCAATGGTCTGGACGTTTGACCCACATAGAAGGCAGAACAATGGCAAGTGGCTAAATATATCACCCAGCTGCTACTGCAGTTGCCAAATATTTTGCAATCATACACTTTACTTGTATTTTGACTAGTAAATTGTTTAAATTTACGAATTTGTTTACAAGACCCACAGTGACCACAGGGAAAAGTTCCCAACAGTTCATCTCCAGACATAGTTAGTTGTTTGTATATTGCCCCACCACTTTCCTTATATTTAAAGTGACTGAACAATGAGCCTAATGTTTTGCCTCTTCTACAGCTTAACTGACACAGAGATCCCAAAAGTTGTCTCAGCTGGTCATTGACCACTAAGATGTTCCAATGTTTATTTATAATGCTCCTAATTGCATTATGGTTTCTACCATAGGTTGTCACGAACCTTATAGAGGATGAAGTTGGATCCCTGGGCTGTGTCTTATATTGTAATAACATTTCCCTGTCCATACTGGTAGACCAATCCCAAGCCTTAACTATATCAAACTGTTTGTAGCCTCTGTTGACAAATCTCTGGAACAAATCCAGACTTGCTTTCTCATATTCCATATTGGTAGAATTGATGTGTTTCATCCACATAAATTGAGACTTGGGTATGTTGTGGATGGTGTGGCGTGGATGCATACTAGAAGCATGCAGTAAAGTATTGTATTGGGGATATTTGCGGAAGGTCCTAGTGTTCAAAGTATGATCTGTATTCCTTGTAACAGTGACATCCAGGAAGTTAATGGATTGTAAATCATATGTCACCATAAATTCAATTCCCCAAACATTACCATTGAGATATTCCACAAATTCCTGCAAATATGTAGCATCCGCCCACCACACCATCCAGCAATCATCTAAATATCTGCGCCAAATATCAATTTCCACCAAGTATATGTTGTGTAATGGTTCATAGATCATACATTCTTCAAAAAAGGCCATGAAAAGATCGGCATAAATAGGAGCAAAAGAAGCTCCCATAGCTGTCCCTTGAAGCTGCCAATAGCATTCCCCTTGGAAGTAAAAGATGTTTTTGTTTAATACATGTTCAGTCATACAAATAAGTAATGTAATAAATCCTGGAGAATATAGAGCAGAACGGTCTAACCAATATTGTAGTGCCTGTAATCCCGCCCAATGTGGAATACTAGTATATAAGGCTTTGACATCTAAGGAACACATAAGACAAGTCGGATCCAACTGGGTGTCCTGTATAATCTGTAAAAATTGTGTTGTATCTTGTAATCTGGCACTGACCAAATTCAATAGAGGTTTGAGATGTTGAGTAAGAAACATCGATAATGGTTCAGTCAAGGAACCAATACCTGAAACAATAGGTCTACCTGGTGGATTGAAAAGTGATTTGTAAATCTTGGGGAGAAGATATAAAATTTGTTTTTGTGGGTCCTGAACAGTAAGATGCATAACACTGGTCTTACTGATAATGCCCTCCTCCTCAGCTAAATGCAGAAAGGAATCAATTTCCATGTCCATATGCATGTAGCATTTAGTATCAGAAAGTTGTGATCTGCCCTCACAAAGATAATGACTCATGTTCAAAACCACCACTGCTCCACCCTTATCAGCTGGTAAAATTACAATGTCGTGATTATGGTGTAACTGTTGTAGGGCTGATATTTCCAGAGGTGATAGATTATGACCAAGTATGGAATATTCCTTGTGTTCAAAATGTAAATTTCTAAGTACAGATTGCATAAAAATAGAAACATGTTTGTTCATGGGCGGCTGAAAATCAGATTTAAGAAATCTGAATTCAGTAGATCTTTGAGGCTCTCTGTCATGAAAAAACAATTTAAGGTTGAGATTACGACAAAAACTGGTAATGTCATTAACAATGTGATATTCATCTGAAAAAACCCAGGTACATATCCAAGTCCTTTATTCAATAGTTGTTCCTGTTCATCAGACAATGTAACATCAGACAAATTTAAAACATTTTGATATTCAGAACTTGGACTGTGAGCTTTTGGTGGGTTACCTTATGACTTAGGTATTTGACCTAACAGAACATGGATATTTTTTTCTGGGCTGATTGAGGTTGAGCAAGTTTCAGTTGTTCTGGGTGAACACTGATACTTGATTATCTGGTTCCTTAACAAGGATTATAGATTCTTAGGCAGCAACTTTCATGTAATTGTAAGATAAAACCACAGTAGTTTGGCAACCTTCGTCCAGTTTCTAATAATTGTTACCCCAAATGTTTTCTACATATCTGTGGTTTATATATATCCATGCTTTTACTGTGTAAAGGTGATTATTTGCTATTCAACTGATTAGAGTTCATGGATGTTTGATATATAGCCCCAGTTTTAACAATATTAGGCTTGAAATTTATTTATAGTGAATATTGAGACTAGGTTTATTCGAATCATTCACACTTGGGTATATGATTTTATACTCCCTCAAGCAGAGATTTTTAGATAATACCAGCCATAATTACATTTGGACAGCTGTTTTCATTCTTACATATGTTGTTTCACCCCAATATTTTCTTACCTGTATAGTCGGATGCATAATGTTATTGATAGCATACAGCAACTCACCAGGGTTGATCCAGTTGTGATTATATATTTTCAATTGTATCACATCTCTTGAGTATTTTTGGCTTTTATTATTGAGGATTTGATTTTCCATTTTTTTTTACAACTAGATTATTGATCACCGCATGGTATTTTATCAGGCCTGTGGGTTACTGTGGCATTGCTGTTATTACCATTCACTTCTACTTATACAATAGCACATGAGTAACTATCTAGCTATATAATTTGGTGGTTTCTCAGTCATTGGATTCATGTTCAAGATTGAATTTTAGTATCTTTGCAGAATTGTGTGGTATTTTATTACCCAGTTTCTTTACTGAGATTCTGGACTGATTATGATTCACAATTGTGCAGTACTGCAGCTACTGTAGTTTTTGATTTTCTACTTTATAGGTTCATAGGTTCATAGGTTCATACTAGGCTATCTGCCCAAGGGCATTTATAAACCTAGCCCAGAGTTTTGTGGCTTTCGCCACCCCTTTAGTTTGGAGGATACTATGCCCATTATTTTGCTGTGCCTCTGTCAAGCAGTGACACTGAGATAATCCCTGGGGTATATCTGCGATCTCCCATCCATTGGTCAAGATTTCTCTTGAACAAAGCCAGCGAAGTGCTCTGCCTCACATGTACCGGGATTTTGTTCCACAGCATAGGGAGTCTCTGTGTGATGAATCTGTCCCTCCAGCATGTCCTATTAATAACCGTGTCAAGGTTTAAGTCTCCCGCCCTTGTAGTTCTGAGGGATCTAGATTTTTTCAGGTGAAGCATGTTCATCAATTCTGGGTTGGACATGGCCTTGTATGTCAGGCACAGGTCACCTCTGAGCAGACGGTAAGCGACTGAATAGAGCTGAAGTTCCTTCAGTCGGGCAGCATAGGACATATTTTTGAGACCCTTTATCCTTTTGGTGAGGAACTTTTGGGGCCTTTCCAGTTGCTGCAGGTGTCGTGTCAGATACATTCCGAATGGGGCATTGTACTCAATCATTGGTCTGATGAGTGATGAGTACAGGGGGATGATGACTTCCCTTGATCTGGATGTGAATCCCTTCATGATCAGGTGGGCAATGTAGAAGGTCTTCCTAACTACTTTGGCAACGTGAGTGTCAAATGAAAGGTTACTGTCAACCTGGGTCCCCAGATCCCTGATAACCTCTTCTGTGCTTAGTGGGTTGCCGCCTATATG
Organism: Protopterus annectens; assembly: GCF_019279795.1. Classification (NCBI taxonomy): domain Eukaryota; kingdom Metazoa; phylum Chordata; order Ceratodontiformes; family Protopteridae; genus Protopterus; species Protopterus annectens. Next base: position 178,856,205 of record NC_056728.1, read on the forward strand.
GTAGCTAGGGGTAACCTTGTTTTTCCTGAAGGGTATGACTATGCATTTTTTGGCGTTTAACTTTAGGCCATGGCTCTGGCACCAGTTATCCATTTCTATAAGACCCTTCTGAAGGATATCTGTGTCAGATGTGTTCTCAACTATGGCGCCCAGTTTGCAGTCATCTGCAAATTTTGTCAGCCATAATCCTCCTGTGTTTGCTTGTACTTCTGAAAAGTAGATGCCAAACAGGAGAGGGCCCAGGACTGAGCCCTGTGGGACACCACTTGTGACAGGCTTTGAGTCTGACATGGCGCCAGCAACTCTGACCCTGTGGGTTCTGTCACTTAGCCAGTTTGCAACCCATCTTGTGACGTATGGGTTTACATTTAAGCTGATGAGTTTTTCAATGATACCTGAGTGGGGTATTGTGTCGAAAGCCTTTGCCAGGTCGAGGTAGGCTGTGTGGACTGCCTTTCCCTTATCAATGGCCTTGCTGACTGTCTCGAAAAAGTCAACCAAGTTTAAAAGGCATGATCTGCCTTTGACAAAGCCGAACTGGGTCGGATCCAAAGTCTGCAAGTCTCCTATGCCTTTATTTATTTTTTATTTTTATTATACATTAGTCCTATTACAATTAGGTGTGGTGCCCTGATCATCATCCATACAATTTGAAATCAGAATTATGGATATTCACTTGACTATTGTCTCAGGTTTGTCTATACCTTAGGTTATACCATCCATATATTGGCAGCATGGATTTAGATAAGATACTTTCAGGATTATGTGCCGATCGGGAGGACATTGGTGTGTTTGGTATTGGTTCCTCGCCAGGCAGTAATCCCTCTGAGTCTGGACAACAACTACCCCAAGACAGTGATTTGGCTTTTCATTCCCTAACCAAGGGACTAAAAAATTTAAGATCTAACATTTGGCACCTTAAATTGTTTTGTGCATATTTGAGCAAAAAGATCGCCCCCAGGGGTCTTAGGGAATGGTTACAACCTTTAGTGGGAAGACCAGAGGACAGACTCAATCAAGAATGGAAAGAAGTTCTCCAACAGGCATCCATGTTACTTGTCAATATACTGGCCCAATATTATGGCAGGATGGTAGATACTAATGTTAATGAGGTCAAAATAATGTGTCAGGAATGCAAAAAGTTTGAGTCGCTTCCTACAGTCCAACAATCTATTAACAAATTATCCAAGGAATTGACAAACCATGAGACAATAACAAAACAAAGGAAAATTAGAAAATTTAACAGGGATAGCTTAGACTATCAAAGAGGACGCCCATTTGAGGTACAAAGGACTGTTAGATTTGTGGATGCTGATCAGGGGACCACAGCAGTTAGGACGAAAAAACGACCAAGGTTGATTTTAAAAACTAGAGATAGACCAAATACTAGCACATCAGGAGAAGATTCCTCATTTACTGATAATGGCAGTACCGGACAGAGGGAATCATCTAATTGCAAAAGACCCAATATTACTGTCTCTTTACAAATGGTACCAGGCGTCGAGGTGGACGCAAGCACAAACACAGTCACAAAACACAATTCCCTAGAGGGACTAATACAGAATTTCATAACGTACCAAGGCCTGAATATCGAAATGTTTTAAATTTGCCTGATGTTACATTGTCTGATGAACAGGAACAACTATTGAAAAAAGGACTTGGATATGTACTTGGGTTTTTTTCAGATGAATATCACATTGTTAATAACATTACCAGTTTTTGTCGTAATCTCAACCTTAAATTGTTTTTTCATGACAGAGAGCCTCAAAGATCTACTGAATTCAGATTTCTTAAATCTGATTTTCAGCTGCCCATGAACAAACATGTTTCTATTTTTATGCAATCTGTACTTAGAGATTTACATTTTGAACACAAGGAATATTCCATACTTGGTCATAATCTATCACCTCCGGAAATATCAGCCCTACAACAGTTACGCCATAATCACAACATTGTAATTTTACCAGCTGATAACGGTGGAGCAGTAGTGGTTTTGAACATGAGTCATTATCTTTGTGAGGGAAGATCACAACTTTCTGATACTAAATGCTACATGCATATGGACATGGACCCAACTCCTGTTTTCAAAAAGGAAATTGATTCCTTTCTGCATTTATCTGAGGAGGAGGGCATTATCTGTAAGACCAGTGTTATGCATCTTACTGTTCAGGACCCACAAAAACAAATTTTATATCTTCTCCCCAAGATTCACAAATCACTTTCCCATCCACCAGGTAGACCTACTGTTTCAGGTATTGGTTCCTTGACTGAACCATTATCCATGTTTCTTACTCAACATCTCAAACCTCTATTGAATTTGGTCAGGGCCAGGTTACAAGATACAACACAATTTTTACAGATTATACAGGACACCCAGTTGGAACCGACTTGGCTTATGTGTTCATTAGATGTCAAGGCCTTATATACTAGTATTCCACATTGGGCGGGATTACAGGCACTACAATATTGGTTAGACCATTCTCTATATTCTTCAGGATTTAATACATTACTCATTTGTATGACCGAACATGTATTAAACAAAAACATCTTTTACTTCCAAGGGGAATGCTATTGACATCTTCAAGGGACAGCTATGGGAGCTTCTTTTGCTCCTATTTATGCCGATCTTTTTATGGCCTTTTTTGAAGAATGTATGATCTATGAACCATTACACAACATATACTTGGTGGAAATTGATATTTGGCGCAGATATTTAGATGATTGCTGGATGGTGTGGTGGGAGGATGCTACATATTTGCAGGAATTTGTGGAATATCGCAATGGTAATGTTTGGGGAACTGAATTTATGGTGACATATGATTTACAATCCATTAACTTCCTGGATGTCACTGTTACAAGGAATACAGATCATACTTTGAACACTAGGACCTTCCACAAATATCCCCAATACAATACTTTACTGCATGCTTCTAGTATGTATCCAAGCCACACCATCCGCAACATACCCAAGTCTCAATTTATGCGGATGAAACGCATCAATTCTACCAATATGGAATATGAGAAAGCGAGTCTGGATTTGTTCCAGAGATTTGTCAACAGAGGCTACAAACAACTTGATATAGTTAAGGCTTGAGAATTGTCTACCAGTATGGACAGGGAAATGTTATTACAATATAAGACACAGCCCAGGGATCCAACTTCATCATCTATAAGGTTCGTGACAACCTATGGTAGAAACCATAATGCAATCAGGAGCATTATAAATAAACATTGGAACATCTTAGTGGCCAATGACCAGTTGAGACAACATTTGGGATCTTAGTGTCAGTTTAGCTATAGAAGAGGCAAAACATTAGGCTCATTGTTTAGTCACTTTAAACATAAGGAAAGTGGTGGGGCAATATACAAACAACTATCTATGTCTGGAGATAAACTGTTGAGAACTTTTCACTGTGGTCACTGTTGGTCTTGTAAAGAAATTCGTAAATTTAAACAATTTACTAGTCAAAATACAAGTAAAGTGTATGATTGCAAAATATTTGGCAACTGCAGTAGCAGCTGGGTGATATATTTAGCCACTTGCCATTGTTCTACCTTCTATGTGGGTCAAACGTCTAGACCATTGAGAACACGTATCAATGAACATAGAAGTGACATCAAGAATAAAAAAGATAACAATGCTCTTTTTCACCACACTTTGAAGCATCCACAGGCTCATTTTACATTCATGATTATCAATAGGATCATAGGTGATCGGAATAATCACATACAATAAGCACATGAGTAACTATCTAGCTATATAATTTGGTGGTTTCTCAGTCATTGGATTCATGTTCAAGACTGAATTTTAGTATCTATGCAAAATTGTGTGGTATTTTATTGCCCAGTTTCTTTATTGAGGTTCTGGACTGATTAGGATTCACAATTGTGGTTTGTCTATACCTTAGGTTATACCATCCATATATTGGCAGCATGGATTTAGATAAGATATTTTCAGGATTATGTGCCGATCGGGAGGACATTGATGTGTTTGGTATTGGGTCCTCACCAGGCAGTAATCCCTCTGAGTCTGGACAACAACTACCCCAAGACAGTGATTTGGCTTTTCATTCCCTAACCAAGGGACTAAAAAATTTAAGATCTAACATTTGGCACCTTAAATTGTTTCGTGCATATTTGAGCAAAAAGATTGCCCCCAAGGGTCTTAGGGTATGGTTACAACCTTTAGTGGGAAGACCAGAGGACAGACTCAATCAAGAATGGAAAGAAGTTCTCCAACAGGCATCCATGTTATTTATCAATATACTGGCCCAATATTATGGCAGGATGGTAGATACTAATGTTAATGAGGTCAAAATAATGTGTCAGGAATGCAAAAAGTTTGAGTCACTTCCTACATTCCAACAATATATTAACAAATTATCCAAGGAATTGACGAACCATGAGACAATAACCAAACAAAGGAAAATTTGAAAATTTAACAGGAATAGCTTAGACTATCAAAGAGGACGCCCATTTGAGGTACAAAGGACTGTTAGATTTGAGGATGTCGACCAGGGGACCACAGCAGTTAGGACGACAAAACGATCAAGGTTGATTTTAAAAACTGGAGATAGACCCAATACTAGCATTTCAGGGGAAGATTCCTCATTTACTGATAATGAGAGTACCGGACACAGGGAATCACCTAATCGCAAAAGACCAAATATTACTGTCCCTTTAAAAATGGTACCAGGCATCGAGGTGGATGCAAGCACAAACACAGTCACAATACACAATTCCCTAGAGGGATTAATACAGAATTTCATAACGTAACAAGTTCTGAATATCGAAATGTTTTAAATTTGTCTGATGTTACATTGTCTGATGAACAGGAACAACTACTGAATAAAGGACTTGGATATGTACCTGGGTTTTTTTCAGATGAATATCACATAGTTAATGACATTACCAGTTTTTGTCATAATCTCAACCTTAAATTGTTTTTTCATGACAGAAAGCCTCAAAGATCTACTGAATTCAGATTTCTTAAATCTGATTTTCAGCTGCCCATGAACAAACATGTTTCTATTTTTATGCAATCTGTAATTAGAGATTTACATTTTGAACACAGGGAATATTCCATACTTGGTCATAATCTATCACCTCCAGAAATATCAGCCCTACAACAGTTACGTCATAATCACAACATTGTAATTTTACCAGCTGATAAGGGTGGAGCAGTGGCACTTTTGAATATGAGTCATTATCTTTGTGAGGGCAAATCACGACTTTCTGATACTAAATGCTACATGCATATGGACATGGACCCAACTCCTGTTTTCAAAAAGGAAATTGATTCCTTTCTGCATTTAGCTGAGGAGGAGGGCATTATCAGTAAGACCAGTGTTATGCATCTTACTGTTCAGGACCCACAAAAACAAATTTTATATCTTCTCCCCAAGATTTACAAATCACTTTCCAATCCACCAGGTAGACCTATTGTTTCAGGTATTGGTTCCTTGACTGAACCATTATCCATGTTTCTTACTCAACATCTCAAACCTCTGTTGAATTTGGTCAGGGCCAGATTACAAGATACAACACAATTTTTACAGATTATACAGGACACCCAGTTGGATCCGACTTGTCTTATGTGTTCATTAGATGTCAAGGCCTTATATACTAGTATTCCACATTGGGCGGGACTACAGGCACTACAATATTGGTTAGACCATTCTGCTCTCTATTCTCCAGGATTTCAATACATTACTAATTTGTATGACCGAACATGTATTAAACAAAAACATCTTTTACTTCCAAGGGGAATGCTATTGACAGCTTCAAGGGACAGCTATGGGAGCTTCTTTTGCTCCTATTTATGCCGATCTTTTCATGGCCTTTTTTGAAGAATGTATGATCTATGAACCATTACACAACATATACTTGGTGGAAATTGATATTTGGCGCAGATATTTAGATGATTGCTGGATGGTGTGGCGGGTGGATGCTACATATTTGCAGGAATTTCTGGAATATCTCAATGGTAATGTTTGGGGAATTGAATTTACGGTGACATATGATTTACAATCCATTAACTTCCTGGATGTCACTGTTACAAGGAATACAGATCATACTTTGAACACTAGGACCTTCTGCAAATATCCCCAATACAATACTTTACTGCATGCTTCTAGTATGCATCCACGCCACACCATCCGCAACATACCCAAGTCTCAATTTATGCGGATGAAACGCATCAATTCTACCAATATGAAATATGAGAAAGCGAGTCTGGATTTGTTCCAGAGATTTGTCAACAGAGGCTACAAACAACTTGATATAGTTAAGGCTTGGGATTGGTCTACCAGTATGGACAGGGAAACGTTATTACAATATAAGACACAGCCCAGGGATCCAACTTCATCCTCTATAAGGTTCGTGACAACCTGTGGTAGAAACCATAATGCAATCAGGAGCATTATAAATAAACATTGGAACATCTTAGTGGCCAATGACCAGCTGAAACAACTTTTGGGATCTCAGTGTCAGTTTAGCTATAGAAGAGGCAAAACATTAGGCTCATTGTTCAGTCACTTTAACCACAAGGAAAGTGGTGGGGCAATATACAAACAACTAACTATGTCTGGAGATGAACTGTTGGGAACTTTCCCTGTGGTCACTGTGGGTCTTGTAAACAAATTCGTAAATTTAAACAATTCACTAGTCAAAATACAAGTAAAGTGTATGATTGCAAAATATTTGGCAACTGCAGTAGCAGCTGGGTGATATATTTAGCCACTTGCCATTGTTCTGCCTTCTATGTGGGTCAAACGTCCAGACCATTGAGAACACGTATCAATGAACATAGAAGTGACGTCAAGAATAAAAAAGATCACAATGCTCTTTTTCGCCACACTTTGAAGCATCCACAGGCTCATTTTACATTCATGATTATTGATAGGATCATAGGTGATCCGAATAATCCTCAAGGATGGCACAGCATTCTAAATCATAAAGAAAAGTATTGGATCACCACATTGGGAGCACTCTTTCCACCAGGTTTGAATGACCATTTATAATCAGTAACACTAATCATATGAAATATTAAAGTTGTTATATGATTTGTTATAATAATTTATTCTTATATTTATGTATTTCAGGTTCCAGTGGATACCTTATTTGATGTTGTTACATCAATATTGAATGTTTATTAATATTAACCACAATTTTATTGTGAACATACATGTTTATGAGGTTCATTTTCTATGGTTCATTATGTATTGTTACTAACTGATTACCTACATTTGGACAAATAATCAGGTTTATCTAGCCATTATTCATAGGAATTTGGTCATAATCAATTACATATGGTTAGTTTAGTGTATTACTATACTACCATTCTTTCTTTTGTATATATTCTTGGACAAACATTTATTCATATTTATTATTTGGTTTGTACATATTACCATCTTTGTATTAAATATGCTGGTTGTTATAGCTGTTTATGAACTCATGGTGACACTACAACATTTTTTAATAATATATGTTCATTATATTTTTTTCTGTTGAACTCAACTTTGGGTGTGGGAACCTACCACTATTCACTATGACGGGTTTTCCATTTTCATTAGTTGGGCATTCCTATAAATATTCATTAGTACTGTCTTTGTGTTTTTTTGCTGTGTATCACTGATGAAGGCATTTTTTTGCCTAAACCGGTCTGATTATTAAAAGTTATGTATAATCAGTAATTTCTGAGTAATTGCAATATTTTTGCACCATTTCACATATCTGCTGGCCATCAGTGTTTTCCATGGTTTGTTCCAGCCGTGCAGTACCTACGTGCATAGCATAGTGTTTGGTTGCAGTTTTCAGGCTATGCTGTAGGGTCGTGTTCGGTACTTTTGTAAGGGGGAATCTTCCCCTGCTCTTTTTTTACCAACGTTTTTGGGAATCCTAGTATCAGTATACAATTATTGTACTTTCTACGAGTGTGTGTTGCTGTGAGGTTCACAATTCTGTGGATTATCCTTTTGAAACTCATTAGGCTGAGTTAACGTCTTGGACATTCACATTTGGGCCTAAGGATTATACCTCTTCACTGGGACCTTTGGACTTCTGTTTTGCGTGAATTCTGGGACAGACTGGAGGTATTTACTACAATTCATGATTTGGATATTGGATGTCTTATATGATATGAACTTTTTCGGGTTCGGATCTTACAAGAACAGTTTCTTTTTTTGATTTGCCATAGTGTTTCAAAGGTCGCTTAGTCAATACAAGGAACTGCTGCGTTTGTTGATTGTTTTTCAATTACCAAGATATTACAGGTGCTTTTTTTGTCAGCAGCCTCTTTGCATTTTAGATTTGTTCTCATATTAATAGCATTGGGACTATCAACAGCCTCTTGACGATTGCTGAACAAATACAAAGTTGGGTTGTGCTTCGCGACTTTTGTTTTTTCAATACAGTGTTCGTGGGGACACCATTTATATTTGTAGTTGAACAGTACCCTATTTTTCAGGTACTATCATCACATAGACTACAATTTGGGGCCATTGACTGTTCTTTTGGTGGATTACTACTTGATGGATGGGTCTGCCACAACAAAGAAGGATAATATTTTGAGTAGTCTTGGCTTGAATGAGGTACTGTATGTTTCAGCTGTCCTAGAGGAACATTGACATTTCAACATCTGATTTCAGCATATGGACAAATGGTTCTTTTTTCTATTGATTTGACACTAAGTCACACAGCAAATAACATTTCTTTTTATGGACATTAGAGGTGTTCCTTTTGTGCTTTGATATTTACATCATTCTATTTTGTATTTTGGGGTTATTAACAGTTATCGAACATTCATAGAGGTAACATTGGGACCTGTTCTGTTTTTCCACCATTCTCTTCCACAATTAGATCTTGTGGGGGCGTTATTTGTGTTTGGAGTTTAACAGCACCCTATTGCAGGATTTACATTATATAATTTGTATTTAGGCACATGGACTGTGTGCTTTTGGTGGATTACCTTATGACTTAGGTATTTGACCTAACAGAACATGGATATTTTTTTCTGGGCTGATTGAGGTTGAGCAAGTTTCAGTTGTTCTGGGTGAACACTGATACTTGATTATCTGGTTCCTTAACAAGGATTATAGATTCTTAGGCAGCAACTTTCATGTAATTGTAAGATAAAACCACAGTGGTTTGGCAACCTTCGTCCAGTTTCTAATAATTGTTACCCCAAATGTTTTCTACATATCTGTGGTTTATATATATCCATGCTTTTACTGTGTAAAGGTGATTATTTGCTATTCAACTGATTAAGGTTCATGTATGTTTGATATATAGCTCCAGTTTTAACAATATTAGGCTTGAAATTTATTTCTAGTGTATATTGAGCCTAGGTTTATTCGAATCATTCACACTTGGGTATATGATTTTGTACTCCATCAAGCAGAGATTTTTACATAATACCAGACATAATTACATCTGGACGGCTGCTTTCATTCTTACATATGTTGTTTCACCCCAATATTTTCTTACCTGTATAGTCAGATTCATAATGTTATTGTTAGCATACAGCAACTCACCAGGGTTGATCCAGTTGTGATTATATATTTTCAAATGTATCACATCTCTTGAGTATTTTTGGCTTTTATTATTGAGGATTTGATTTTCCATTTTTTGTTTACAACTAGATTATTGATCACTGCATGGTATTTTATCAGGCCTGTGGGTTACAGTGGCATTGCTGATATTACCATTCACTTCTACTTATACAATAGCACATGAGTAACTATCTAGCTATATAATTTGGTGGTTTCTCAGTCATTGGATTCATGTTCAAGATTGAATTTTAGTATCTATGCAGAATTGTGTGGTATTTTATTGCCCAGTTTCTTTATTGAGGTTCTGGACTGATTAGGATTCACAATTGTGCAGTACTGCAGCTACTGTAGGTTTTGATTTTCTACTTTAGATTTTTTATTATACATTAGTCCTATTACAATTAGGTGTGGTGCCCTGATCATCATCCATACAATTTGAAATCAGAATTATGGATATTCATTTGACTATTGTCTCAGGTCTGTCTATACCTTAGGTTATACCATCCATATATTGGCAGCATGGATTTAGATAAGATACTTTCAGGATTATGTGCCTATCAGGAGGACATTGGTGTGTTTGGTATTTGGTCCTCGACAGGCAGTAATCCCTCTGAGTCTGGACAACAACTACCCCAAGACAGTGATTAGGCTTTTCATTCCCTAACCAAGGGACTAAAAAATTTAAGATCTAACATTTGGCACCTTAAATTGTTTTGTGCATATTTGAGCAAAAAGATCGCCCCCAGGGGTCTTAGGGAATGGTTACAACCTTTAGTGGGAAGACCAGAGGACAGACTCAATCAAGATCGGAAAGAAGTTCTCCAACATGTTATTTATCATGTTATTCTCCATGTTATTTATCAATATACTGGCCCAGTATTATGGCAGGATGGTAGATACTAATGTTAATGAGGTAAAAATAATGTGTCAGGAATGCAAAAAGTTTGAGTCGCTTCCTACATTCCAACAATATATTAACAAATTATCCAAGGAATTGGTGAACCATGTGACAATAACCAAACAAAGGAAAATGAGAAAATTTAACAGGGATAGCTTAGACTATCAAAGAGGACGCCCATTTCAGGTACAAATGACTGTTAGATTTGTGGATGCTGATCAGGGGACCACAGCAGTTAGGACGAAAAAACGACCAAGTTCGATTTTAAAAACTAGAGATAGACCCAATACTAGCACATCAGGGGAAGATTCCTCATTTACTGATAATGGCAGTACCGGACAGAGGGAATCACCTAATTGCAAAAGACCCAATATTACTGTCCCTTTAGAAATGGTACCAGGCATCGAGGTGGACGCAAGCACAAACACAGTCACAAAACACAATTCCCTAGAGGGATTAATACAGAATTTCATAACATAACAAGTTCTGAATATCGAAATGTTTTAAATTTGTCTGATGTTACATTGTCTGATGAACAGGAACAACTATTGAATAAAGGACTTGGATATGTACCTGGGTTTTTTTCAGATGAATATCACATTGTTAATGACATTACCAGTTTTTGTCGTAATCTCAACCTTAAATTATTTTTTCATGACAGAAAGCCTCAAAGATCTACTGAATTCAGATTTCTTAAATCTGATTTTCAGCCGCCCATGAACAAACATGTTTCTATTTTTATGCAATCTGTACTTAGAGATTTGCATTTTGAACTCAAGGAATATTCCATACTTGGTCATAATCTATCCCCTCCAGAAATATCAGCCCTACAACAGTTACACCATAATCCCAACATTGTAATTTTACCAGCTGATAAGGGTGGAGCAGTGGTGGTTTTGAACATGAGTCATTATCTTTGTGAGGGCAGATCATAACTTTCTGATACTAAATGCTACATGCATATGGACATGGACCCAACTCCTGTTTTCAAAAAGAAAATTGATTCCTTTCTACATTTAGCTGAGGAGGAGGGCATTATCAGTAAGACCAGTGTTATGCATCTTACTGTTCAGGACCCACAAAAACAAATTTTATATCTTCTCCCCAAGATTCACAAATCACTTTCCAATACACCAGGTAGACCTATTGTTTCAGGTATTGGTTCCTTGACTGAACCATTGTCCATGTTCCTTACTCAACATCTCAAACCTCTATTGAATTTGGTCAGGGCCAGGTTACAAGATACAACACAATTTTTACAGATTATACAGGACACCCAGTTGAAACCGACTTGTCTTATGTGTTCATTAGATGTCAAGGCCTTATATACTAGTATTCCACATTGGGCGGGATTACAGGCACTACAATATTGGATAGACCGTTCTGCTCTATATTCTCCAGGATTTAATACATTACTAATTTGTATGACCGAACATGTATTAAACAAAAACATCTTTTACTTCCAAGGGGAATACTATTGGCAGCTTCAAGGGACAGCTATGGGAGCTTCTTTTGCTCCTATTTATGCCGATCTTTTCATGGCCTTTTTTGAAGAATGTATGATCTATGAACCATTACACAACATATACTTGGTGGAAATTGATATTTGGCGCAGATATTTAGATGATTGCTGGATGGTGTGGCGGGTGGATGCTACATATTTGCAGGAATTTTGAGGAATATCTCAATGGTAATGTTTGGGGAATTGAATTTATGGTGACATATGATTTACAATCCATTAACTTCCTGGATGTCACTGTTACAAGGAATACAGATCATACTTTGAACACTAGGACCTTCTGCAAATATCCCCAATACAATACTTTACTGCATGCTTCTAGTATGCATCCACGCCACACCATCCGCAACATACCCAAGTCTCAATTTATGCGGATGAAACGCATCAATTCTACCAATATGGAATATGAGAAAGCGAGTCTGGATTTGTTCCAGAGATTTGTCAACAGAGGCTACAAACAACTTGATATAGTTAAGGCTTGGGATTGGTCTACCAGTATGGACAGGGAAACGTTATTACAATATAAGACACAGCCCAGGGATCCAACTTCATCCTCTATAAGGTTTGTGACAACCTGTGGTAGAAACCATAATGCAATCAGGTGCATTATAAATAAACTTTGGAACATCTTAGTGGCCAATGACCAGCTGAAACAACTTTTGGGATCTCAGTGTCAGTTTAGCTATATTAGAGGCAAAACATTAGGCTCATTATTCAGTCACTTTAAACATAAGGAAAGTGGTGGGGCAATATACAAACAACTAGCTATGTCTGGAGATGAACTGTTGGGAACTTTTCCCTGTGGTCACTGTGGGTCTTGTAAACAAATTCGTAAATTTAAACAATTTACTAGTCAAAATACAAGTAAAGTGTATGATTGCAAAATATTTGGCAACTGCAGTAGCAGCTGGGTGATATATTTAGCCACTTGCCATTGTTCTGCCTTCTATGTGGGTCAAACGTCCAGACCATTGAGAACACGTATCAATGAACATAGAAGTGACATCAAGAATAAAAAAGATCACAATGCTCTTTTTCGCCACACTTTGAAGCATCCACAGGCTCATTTTACATTCATGATTATCGATAGGATCATAGGTGATCGGAATAATCCTCAAGGATGGCACATCTAAATCATAAAGAAAAGTATTGGATCATCACATTGGGAGCACTCTTTCCACCAGGTTTGAATGACCATTTATAATCAGTAACACTAATCATATGAAATATTAAAGTTGTTATATGATTTGTTATAATAATTTATTCTTATATTTATGTATTTCAGGTTCCAGTGGATACTTTATTTGATGTCATTACATCAATATTGAATGTTTATTAATATTAACCACAATTTTATTGTGAACATACATGTTTATGAGGTTCATTTTCTATGGTTCATTATGTATTGTTACTAATTGATTACCTACATTTGGACAAATAATCAGGTTTATGTATCCATTATTCATATGAATTTGGTCCCAATCAATTACATATGGTTAGTTTAGTGTATTACTATACTACCATTCTTTCTTTTGTATATATTCCTGGACAAACATTTATTCATATTTATTATTTGGTTTGTACATATTACCATCTTTATATTAAATATGCTGGTTGTTATAGCTGTTTATGAACTCATGGTGACACTACAACATTTTTAATAATATATGTTCATTATATTTTTTTCTGTTGAACTCAACTTTGGGTGTGGGAACCTACCACTATTCACTATGACAGGTTTTCCATTTTCATTGGTTGGGCATTCCTATAAATATTCATTAGTACTGTCTTTGTGTTTTTTTTGCTGTGTATCAGTGATGAAGGCATTTTTTTGCCGAAACCGGTCTGATTATTAAAAGTTATGTATAATCAGTAATTTCTGGGTAATTGCATTATTTTTGCACCATTTCACGTATCTGCTGGCCAACAGTGTTTTCCATGGTTTGTTCCAGCCGTGCAGTACCTACGTGCATAGCATAGTGTTTGGTTGCAATCCTGTACACCACATGCCATGTATGTGTTCCTTAGTCCATGACATGGATGGTGTCTGGGATGTGCCCTCCTGCCACATGCATGTACACTGATTTGTGGAACTGGACCTTGGGTGTCTGGCCCATGTTGTGAACACAGATTATCATCAGATGTGCCAGTCTTGCCCACCTGTGGCAGGAACTGGTAATGGGCAGCAGGTTTACCCTTCACCTACATTGATAGTATGCCAACAGCATTCCCTGATGTCAGTGTCATCTGTCCATACAGGGCATGTTGTCAGGCATGGTATGTCCATTGTGAGAAACATGTAAAGGCACCACATGTGGTGCAGGTGTCCATTGGGAAACATGGTGGAGGTGCACTGTCTGCATGTATGTGCATACTGGACAGATTGGCAGGGTGACATGCCCTCTATAGCCCACTGCTATCACTGCATAGTTACTGTCAGTGGCCAATATGCAGTATACTACCCACATAATGGTTGTTGCCTAGGCATATGTGTGCGTATGACACATGGGTTGAGTGTGTGCTCTGGGTAACAGTGGGGTTACTAATTTGGATTGGCTGACCTTGATGTCACATGTATGGGTATGGCTTTGCACCCCAGCCTCTCAGCTAATTTACATCTGTTATCCCTGTATGGTTGACATTGTGATATAGTAGGGCCACCATAAAAGTAATAAGCAAACCCCCCATCCACATTGGCCACAGGTGTCACAAACTCACCTCTACACAGGATACGAGTTACACACATACCTGTTATGTCTGAGAGTTGAACCCCTACCTAACTAATTTATTACACTACAGCATTATGCAGTTATAGTACACGCCACAAACATTACTGGAGTACTTTTCCCCCAAAAGTGTATTTCACAGTGATTGACATCATCAGGATTACCAAAGTAGAGCATTTCATACACACCTACTATGTCTGGGAGTTGAACCCCTACCTAACTAATTTATTACACTACAGCACTATGCAGTTATAGTACACGCCACGAACATTATTGGAGTACTTTTTCCCCAAAAGTGTATTTCACAGTGATTGACATCATCAGGATTACCAAAGTAGGGCATTTCACCTGGAGTACTTTTTCCCAAAAGTGTATTACACAGTGACTGACATCATCAGGATTACCAAAGTAGGGCATTTCATCTGCACTGCAAGTGACTAGCCTAAAATACATTGCTTCCTACACAGACAGTGAGGCACACACAAAACATCCACCACTGTCATGTGTGGGTATAGAACCCCTTACCAAGGCCTATATCACATTATAGCATGGAGCTGTTATAGGACACACCACAGGGATTACTTGAGACATCCTTCCCCAAAGGTGTATTTCACACTCAATGACATCAGCAGGTTTACCAAAGAAGGGCATTTCACCTGTACTGTGAGTGACTAGCTGGAAATGCATTGCTCCCTACACAGACAGTGAATCAAATGCAAAACATCCACAACTGTCATGTGTGGGTATAGAACCCCTGACCAAGGTCTATATCACACTACAGCATAGAACAGTTGTAGGTCGCACCACAGGAAACTTTCTCTCCAAAGTTGTATTTCACAATGAATGACATCAGTAGGATTGGCAAAGTAGGGCATTTGAAATGTACTGCAAGTGAGTAGCCTATGATGTATTGCTCCACACACATCATTGAAACACACGCAAAACATCCAGAACTGCCATGGATGGTGATGGAACCCTACCACAGTTCTAAATCACACTACAGCAGTGCACAGATACAGGACACGCAACAGACATTACTGGGCTATGAATTTCCCAGAGGTGTATTTCTAGGTGAGTGACATCAGCAGCCTTGCCAACATTGGGTATATGAATTCTAAGGCATGTGTGTGACCTAAAAAGCATTGTTCATCACTCAGTCATAAACAGAGACACAAGGTTCACACACACAGTTCCCAAGCCTGGGGTTAGAACACCTACCTAACTACTTTCTCACACTATGGCAGTGCACAGTTACAGGACACTCTAGGAAGATTTTTGGGCTATGATTTCCCCAGAGGTGTATTTCTAGGTGAGTGACATCAGCAGCCTTGCCAAAGTTGTGTATATGAACTGTGCAGAGTGTGAGTAGCCTAAAAAGCATTTCTCTCTGCACAGTCAGTGACAGAGAGACACACACACAAACACACACTCACACAGTTGGCAAGTCTGGGATTAGGACTACTACCTAACTAGTTTATCACTACAGCAGTATGCAGTTATGGGACGCGCCATGGGAATTACTGAGCTATAGCTCTCCCAAAGGTGTATTTCACATTTGATGACCTCAGCAGGCTTGTCATGATACTGCTATGGGGAGGACAGTGTGTACATGGGCTGTAACCCATTCATGTAGGGGTTGACATGCTGCATGCGGGCACACACGAGGTCATATGCCACAGGTACATGTATACAGCTACTAGGTGACTACTTCCTTGTACAGTCATGCTGCACAGCTGACACGTGCAACACCCTGTCATGCTGACAGATACTGGTGGCTAGTATCTGCAGTGAGTGACACCTGCACCTCATGTGTTTGGGGCCCTTTGCCTGTGTGATGGGTGGGACAGGCCCAGATGGCACCTTGTCACAGTCACCCTCTTCCACACATCTATGTCCATCTATCTTTGGCTTATTATAGTGTGTTGTCCTTACATATATGTCTGTATTCCTATCCACTGTGTGCGCAAGGCAGGAGTGATGCATACTGACATGTGTCTGCACTAAGAACTGCAACTGCCATACATGTCTGGTCCACTGGTGTTTGCTGGCATGGCCTTCATGTGTTTAAGTGTGTGAGCATGCCCAGTATGGCCTTTCAGAATGTTGTTGACTGACATTGCCTTCATTTCTCTACGTGTGTGAGCATACCCAGTATGGCCATCTATACTGCATGTGTGGATCAAGTTCAGGTAGTTTGTACTGTGGTGCTGACCTTTGTGTTGTACACCAACAGGTAGCATGCTGTGTCTGCAGGGTATACATCGGTCATTTGGCATTGACTGTTGCTACATTTCTGCATAGCAGGGTGACACTGACTGTTTCTACATTTCTACACAGGGATGGGGGGGCACACTTGACTGTTACTATAAGTGTACGTAGGATGGTGGGGCACACCTTACACTTTTACACATTTGCTAGGACTGTACTGGCATGTTGGGTACACCATTTTAGTCTGTAGTCTTACCTATTGTGCTGGCTAGAGGCATACCAGTGTACTACAGATCTTAGTTTTAACTATCTACATATTAGTTTCTGATTTCCTAGCCTTCACAATTTACATCCAACTGGCTGGCCTGCTGTAGTCTGTCTGTGTAGGCCTGGGGTAGGGGTTACCAATGGGACTCATTCAGAGGCCATAGTACAACATTTGTTTGTGATTGTCTGCACTTATCCTGCTGGCTGTGACTGTTGCTGGGTATGTGCCCCTCCAACTGGCATGTGTGAGTCACTTACCTTGTGGGTGTCCCAGTATTGAGGGTGGTGCTGCAGGGCTGCCTATGTCAGATGCACACAGTACACTCCCTATACATGGTTAAGCACAGGTAGTGTCATATTTGGCATCCCTTTTACTGTATGTGTGAGTCGGAGAGAGGTGTCATTCCCTGGGTCCCTACTGTGTTAGTGCATGTGCTATGCGTTGCCTCTTTGCCAAGGTCAGGGCAAACTGGGCACACCTCCTTCTGCCTACTGGGGCAGGCTCAGGTTGTTCCTCCTCCGAGTCACTCTGCTCCTGTGCAGGCCTGGGCACTGGTGGGGGGCTGTGTGGCCCTGCCCCATGCTGTGCTGTTGCAGCTGTTTCCACAGGATCATATTCTGTAGCATGGCACATACAAGGACAATTTGGGTATATGTAGTTGGTGAGTACTGCAAGGCTCCACCGGATGTGTCCAGGCACCAGAACCATGACTTGAGCATCCCACACACACACTCTATTATGATTTTTGTTTGTGCATGTGCCTCATTATGGAGTTCTTGTTCAGGTGTATGTACATTTCTGATGGGTGTCATCAGCCATGGCTCCAGTGCATATCCAGCATCCCCCACTAGGTGACCATGTGGGATGTCCCCATTGGCAGATGTCTGGTACAGCTGCCAGATGTGGGAATCGTGGTAGCTTCCAGGGCAGCCAGCACACACATTCATTATTATGCCCTGGGCATCACACACAACCTGGCAGTTGATGGAGGGAAAGCCCTTGTGGTTGATGTAGACTGTACCCCTCTCACCTGGTGGAGCTTTAATGAGTATGTGCGTGCAGTCTATTGCACCCACTACCTCAGGGTATTCTGCTATTTGGTGGAAGAGACGCATATTGCTGGCCAATGTCTCACAGGTGATGGGGAAATATACGTGCTCACTGACATGTGCTGATATGGCATCCAGGAACTGGTGGAGTACCCTGGATGCTGATGCCTGTGAAATCCCCATCATATCCCCAGTTGGCCTTTAGAAGGTACCTGTAGCTAGTATTCTTAGGTTCATACATACCTTGGTATCCACTGTTATGGATTCCCCTCTGTTAGTTCTGTGTGTCAAACGTGGCAGGCACAGCTCAACAATTTGCTGTAGGAGGTCCCTGTTCACCCTATAGCGCTCCACTATCTCCAGGTCATGTAGCCCTTGGTAGGTTACCCTGGGTCTGTACACTCTTCTCAGTCTACTCACTGTGGGTTGCTCAGCAGCATTCACATCCTCACCACCCCCAGCCTCTTGCACATGCTGGTTTATGATAACAAAAGCAGCCTCTAACATTTTTTTCTCTTGCTTTCATTTTGTAAAATTTCCTTGTCTGTATACACTGGTGGTGCAGAGTTTTTGGGAAAAACAAGGGGGAAGGTGTTTGCATAGTTTATAGTGGTGTGCTGGGCTGGTCTGCTGCCTGTGTAATTGGCTGATTCTGATACATTTCGCCTGTCAGCTAAGCTAGTTCTCCTTGATTACCTTCCTACTGCTGTTTTCCCTTCCCATTGCCTTCCTATTTAAGCCCGTGTGCACGCCACACAAATGGAGTGCTCAAATAAGCACAGAGCTGCTTTTTCCTGGTTTAACTTCCTTTTTCTTCCTGTAAAACCTGGTGCGCAGTATGCACACGTGCTTACACTTTGTAAAGAGTGCTAGGCAGGTTTAGACACACCTGTAGCTTAGCTGTGCTAAGCTAGGAGCAATCCCGAGCCACAGGTCTCCAATCCACTTACAGTATGCCTGACACACACCCCCATGATGTCACCTATATCCTATTCTTACACCCAGCTATTTATACTCTTACACTCTTGGGACCTGCCTCACACCCTGGGAAAATCTGGGATTCACTAACCTTTCCCTCATTTGCATAGGATTGCCTGCTAATGCATAGTTACATGTCCCACACTGAGCCTCACCGCTTAGCAACCATTACTCCCAGGCCAGGTTGTCTTCTGCCTGCCATTCACTTGCATGGCAGAATACTGATTTTAGTTAGAATGCTTATTTTAGGTTTATTTTATTATTTCCCCCTAATCCCGTTTGTTCGCCACTGCCCTATGCTTAAACAGGTGAGATTGGTGAAAAAAAATAAAAGTTTTTTTTTTTTAAACAGTTTGCAATGCCAATGGCCTTCTACTTGGTCATTGGCATGCTTCCTCAATGATATGCAGCCTTTATTAGGAGCTATCACAGCTCCGTTTTGCAGATTGCAGAAATGTACTCGGTTACTAGCCGAGTACATTTCTGCACATTGCACTCGTCCTGCACGGACAGCTGCCAGCTTCCTGGATCACATATTACCCTCACTTGCATATTTCTCACATGCAAATGAGGGTAATTTGCATACAGGAGCTCAGTCCATGCAGGATTAGTCTAAGAGCTCATGTACTCGTCCCGGGAGCTCGTTCCTGGATCGCACGTCGGCCATATTGCTGAATATGGCTCTTAGACTAATCTTGCACGTTCTACAGGGCTTTGTAAATCCGGGGGCATATCTTTAAAACTTTCAATCTTCTTTGCCAAGTAGTACAATACATACATTTTATGTAACATTCATTCAGGTACTCGGTCTTAATTATTTTATTTATATGTTAGTTTTTCAACCACAGGTGTGCTCTAATCACAACTGCTTTTTCTTCAGCTTCACTGTTAAGTTTACAAAGTAAGAAAACAAGCAGATAATGGTTTTCCTATTTTTCTTAAAAAATGAAATTATAAATGAATTAGTGAAACGATGTTTCCAGGGTAATAAACTTAACAGTAACATATACATTCTTTAAAGAGAAGAAAATACTACATAGGATTGATAATTCCACCAAATAGTAATAAGATCATAGCTGTTACGTTTCACAATACTTTGAAAATGAAGATAAATACAGTTCTTTCTCATATTCAGTGTTTTTTATTATCTACAGCACACACATGCGGGAGCCTCATGGGAAGTACCAGGGAGACTCCCAGAACAAAGGAATAAACAAGCTTATATACTGGTGATATTGCTGACAGTACAAAAATATAAAACTGAACCAATTAGATCATTATACAGGGCAAGTAACCAATCAAAGGTTTACCCGTAAACATAAGACAATTCACATCATCATATCTCTGGGCAAAGAAAGAAAATCGGATGCACTTCCATAAAAGGCACATTTCCTGCTTTCAGGCAGACTCTTGTTTTTCAGGATTTTCATGTTGCTCAGAGTTCATTCAAAGTTCACAGTACACAGTACATTTTAATACATACAAACCGTCACATACTCAATTTCCTCAAACACATGCTTTGGCTGTTCATATTCTACATAGCCTTCTTACAATGGTCACTAATTAAAGGGTTAATGTGTACTCCTGTGTGTTTTAGGAGTATGCAGTCAAGACACAAACACAGAATCACTGTTTTTAACTAATTTAGCATGGTAAATAGTCAAGGTATCTGAAATTCTCATGTGATTTTATTAAAATCCTTCAAGGGTGAAATATCTTTGCTTACAGTTTTTTACTTATTTTTCTGCTTTAGTTGTCCTTATATCAGTCTTTGTAGTCATTTAGCTTTAATCAAAGTATGTTTCTTCCCTTTGTCTACCACTTCTGCATATAAAATACTTTTCTTACTCCTCACAATAATACCCTGGTGCAGGAGCAAGCTTTTTCTGGCAGCTAGTCTGCTGGCTAACCAAAGCCCCAAGCTGCTCCTTTTCCCAATTAATACGGCTGCACCCTCTGAGTTACTTCTCTTAGCATGCAGTCCACCAGAGTACTCCATCTTACTTCCTCATCAGCATTCAGCTCACCTTGATCCATCATTTCAAACACAAGAGTCTCCAGATCCTTTCTTCAACTCTGTGACAACACTCTCCTGTCTTATAGAATTGATTTGGGATATTTCAGCATTCTGCATCACTCTACTCTCAACCTGCTGTCTCCTTTTCTCCTCCATATTGGAAAAGTTTGACCTTGACTGCAACTTTCTGGCACCTAGTGGTCCAAAAGAGATGAAAACGTTCCCAGGTACCCTGACTACATATTCCAAAGTTAGAATGAATACATCCTAATGTGTCTCCTATAAAAGTGGACAGTAGTCTAGTGGGACTATTTATGTTATTTATTTATTGACAATTGATTACTTGGAATGCCTGACTGGGTAGGTGCCCATTTCCAGCAGCAGCCTAGGAAGAAAAGCCCCAAAGTATTACAACAACATATCAACAATAACAACTTTACAGTCTTCAAAAATAATACAATAAAAAGAGTAAAAATCTACAGTTTTAATTATATCATATAAGACAATGTGAAAACATTGGTTTGTCACGGTCCCCTTCAATAACACACATCACACCAAATGACATTTGATGACCTTTATTAGAGTTACATAACATAGCTTTGATCACCAACATTATTAATTACAACTATTCATGATATAATTGATTACAGTACTGCGGTGGTGCTGCTGCGGTAGTGTTGTCGCCTCACAGTTAGATGTTGCCCGTTCGATTCTCAGTTAGAGCGTCTTCTGTGTAGCGACATGCATAAATGGGCATTTCTTTGTTGAAGGTTGTGCGTTAGGCTCAGCAAACCAGTACGTAAAAATCTACTGCCAATCATTAGCGGACTGGAGTCTGCTGTGGTGACCCCTAAAAGCCGAAAGACACAAACAAACATGATATAATTGATTATTATACAGCATAACATCCTTGTAATGTTAATCAGGGCAGTGTACCTACTCACCCTGCCCAACAAGCAGGGTCCATACCTCTGCTCCCTGACTTTACCTATGAAGCAGCTTCCCAACTCACTTCATACACCATCCATTGAATTACCATCCACCAAATAAACATTATCCTTACCTCAAGCTTGCTTATCTATTCAGCAACTTCCTCCAACTACTTACTTCCTTTCCCCAGATCCTTGAAATGAGCATCCAGACATCAGAGGGGGAACAGAAGAGGGCAAACCTATTCCTCTTCTCCGTCAACCAGCCTGACCAGGCTGTTCCCCCTCCCTTCTACCCGAAATTGCTCAGTCCACTTCACATAAAGGGAAGGGTCAAGCCAAATGTCATTTGGTGTACAATAATTACCTGGCATTACCAGCCCTTGGCATTTACCTAATGCTTTCCAAAGCCTCACTTGCCACTGGAGCAAGAATACTCAACCCCAATCACCAACACTACCTGACCCCTAGCAAGGAAGACCCCAGCTAACAATACAATGTGAAGTTAAATTCTGATACTCCCCAACAATTTCAAGCAAATGACATTACCTTGTGAGTACATATTCAGCTGCACTGCTGGAAAACCAAACTTTTCATCCCCTCCATCAGCTGCCACATTCCTCAGCCTTCAATCTTGCCTGTCGAGTCCACGTTCCTTTTGCCCATCACATAAAATCCAGTCTGCACATCCCATCTGCCACCTCAGTGTTGTCCAATATCCCCACCGCTTATTTGACACCAAACCATGATTATCTGGGAACACTCTGTATCTCACCACTGGAACTCGTCACACCATCATCTACAAAGAAAAGGACAAGAGTAAATCCTCTAATATGTAAGGAGAAGTCTCCATCTTATACTCACCTATTCCAAACTACAGCCACAGCGTTCCAACACCCCATCTTTCAGATCCCCTTTCAAGCCATTGCCTGATGCCTTCTGCCCCCCAGCAATTTCAGTCAGTAACTGTTGCCCACTTGTGCTCCCCATGTGCAACCTCCTCACTCACCACTGCTTCCGTCATCTGTGAAATCACTGCTTAGCAACCCAACTGGTGCTCACACAACCATCTACAAAGAAATGGACAAAAGTAAATCCTCCAATATGTAAAGAGAAGGCTCCACCTTATACTCACCTATTCCAAATTATACCAGCAGCGTTCCAAAACCCCCAACTGCAAGAAAGAAAGAAAAGACATGTAAATCATCTAAAATACATATAACGCACATTTCAAGACATCTTCAGAAACAACCTATCCTGCCAACCTGGGAAGGAGTGTACCACCGCCCCACACATTTATGACAAAGCAGCCATAACTGAAGCTATGCTTCCAATGACCCTATCAAACACCCACTATAAATTTAAATACCAATCGAGTATGTTACAACTAAACCCCCACAACTGAAGGGACCTATCAATATCCACAACCAGAGTAAACTTGCGATTCCATACCACATCACTAGCGCACTGCATAGGCCAAGCTAACTTATATTGTAAAACCATCAGCCTAGCTCTTAACCTTCCATCTCCAAATGAGTTCAATAATACACATTTTCTGACCTAAAGGAAGTCTATAACTCCTAATTGCTCATTCATGGTATAATCCACCACCTTTTCTCCAAACGGCACTAATTGTAGTAGGATCATGCATGGCCCAGAGATAACAAAATGTAACTAAAACTCAAATTTCAGTCATTATTTTCTGACTTCAACCTTCAAACATTAGCCAGGATTTGCCAGAAAACCAGTAATGTAATAGAAATGGGCCCAAAACTTGAGGGGAGGAATGAAAATTCTGCAAGATCTGTACAAGTACCACCATGCATGCATGGAAAGCAAGCATGCCTCAAAGCCTGTGAACCAACACCTCTTCCCCAAGCCATACATTTTACAAACACATTATGACTCTAAACCAGCCTTTGTCCATTTAAAACCTAAATTAATTTACCCCTCCAAACTATTTGCGAAAATCTGTACCATTGAGAGGCTCACCCCGAACTCTCACCCCAAAAACCTACCCACACTCCCATTAAATGAGGAAATATTGCAGAACGGCACTATGTGACTACAATACCTCTCAACCTTAAAGCATGAACACTGAAAGCCTGCATCTGATGTATGTCTTCACTCACTGCCTTCAAACCCCAACATCTGCCATCAAACCTCAACTTTACAAACAAACCTAAAACATGAAGCAAGTCTGAACGTCCCGTGAAACCAGTGCCCATGCTCGTGAAGTGGTCCCAACCATGACAAATGCAGAATCACCTTCCAACCCCCTAGAGCCAGGTACAAGACAGCACCATGAAACCGATGTAGCTCCTGAACAGACCACATCCTCCAACCAGACAAGAGCAAGCGCAAACAATGCGACAAGTCTGCAGCACCTGCCCATGCTCCAACACTGCAAAAGCACTTCTAATAGCTGTCTAGTGTCCAACTTGTCTCTGTTACGGCTATGTATGAAAAACTGCATTAGAAACGATACACACCATACTCAAGCCCTGACACATACCCAGCAGTCGGCCTTCATGGTTCACTTCCCAAAGCACAAAGTCAGTCAACTTTTTTTTTATATAACTTTTGCAATGATCCCCTTTGCTACCGTGACAAAGTGTGGTTATAACCGCACGTCACATTTTTGCAAGTGTCCTAGATTACTTCCATTTGCTTTTTGCAGTATCTTTATAAATTAGGGAAGCTTCCATGATAAACTGCAGTTATGTTTTCATATCAGATTGCACTTGTAGTTACGTATTCCTTTTGTTCTCTACCAGACTAAACTAATTTTCACAGAAGTAGGATGTGTATTCGAGCTCTGCCGCCCCCAAATAAATTTGCTCACCTGATCCTTCACAATTTAAACATTTCAGATTTCCCAGCTGAAATTTTTAGGAGAGTTACCATTTAATAAGATAAATGTTAATAATTCCTTTTCAGCTCTAAAGAAATGAGGCAGAATGCTGTGCTGTAGTTATGACTCCAAAATACACCCATGCAGCTCACCCAACATTCCTGCCCACCAATTTCTCTTTTTTCTCTTCCCGTCTCTTCTCTTGTCTGCGTGCTTGTGTGAGGAACAATGTGTGGCCCTGCCTGTGAGCTCCACTCTGCTCATGCACAGTGCTAACTACAAACAACTTCGTGCAAAGCCCGCGAAAGTGACAATGGGAAACAATGCCATTATAAAATAGTAATGACCACTTTACACAATAACCGCGGGAGCTGCAACTACAAAACCCCATCAACAACCAGCCAACCAACGGCAAACATCCCTCCACAGAGCCCACACCTCCCAACCCAAGAAAGGACACCACTGCACAAACACCCCAACCACAGCCCTCTGAGGCGAACGCACACCGCCACAAGCAAATGATTGGCTCTCGGCTGAAAGCACACAAGCACCCTGCCAACTTCACCCGCGTCAAAGGGGGATCATCCCAAAGCACCACAAGACACAACATGTGCTTCACTCTCCCTCCTTTCCTTTTTTTTTTTTCTTTCCTTCCTCCATGGAATGGGTCCCAAATGGTGCCACCCACACCAATGTGTAACCTGGGAATTCCAAATATTGCTGAAGTAATGGGGATGTCCACCACCAAAAACCCAATCCGGTCAGCATCAACTACACCCCGAAACACCAAGTCACTTTCCATCGAATCAACCTCCTTGCAAGCAAACCAACCAAACTCCCAGAAATTCATTCATAGCATTCCCTGTCCACCAATACGGCTAATACTGCTTCTGAGTTCTCAGCACGATCCATCATCACAACCTCATCTCCTCTGTCTGGCTCCACCATTTTATTATTTCTTGTCCAACATTTCAACACACTTAATTTCCCCCTAGACTACAACACCCACTGCAAGCAACAAACCCACAATTTCTCTCAAAACCAGCTTCACACAACCCCTCAAAGAAAACTAGCACAGGCTGCAATGGAGAATTGAAAAAACAATGCCATTGAAGGACAGAATCCAAGGCGCACTCACCTCTGCAAAAGCCCCTCTGTGATCTGATAGCCAAGCCCAGCCTCGCAAGAAACACTTTAAACTCCACTGAAGTATCAACCAATCCAAATTACTACTCGGCACCCTCCTGCATCACAGAAACACGAGCGACTGAAAGAGTGACAGCTATCCTGTCACTGCACCTGCACAACAGTCCCACTGACCCACTCAGAGCCCATAAAAAACCCTCAGGCACCACTGAACAAACTATCTGAATGGAGCCCAGAACCAGAAATCCTGAACCCAAGCAAAACCGCCAACACCACTAACAAGACTTTTTTTTTTATTTTTCTCCCTTTTCCTTTCTTACACCCCGACTGCAGACATGCTGACCCCACAGACCGCAAGCCTGTGCAACAACCAACGCACCACAGATGTTCCAAACAGCGACTTCCCCCACTAACAATAAGCAGCCACAGAAACCATCAAGCGAGTGGGCAAGGAACAAACAGTCGAGTCCCAAACAGCGAATGCTGCAGAAACAGAACCACTCCGCTTCAAAGAGCTCCATGAACAGGCCTCAACCACAAGCAGCCACACAGAAAGTTAAACACAGCTCCAGTCATGCAGCACACCAAGCTCCCAGAAATGACCCTGTTTCCCCAAGCGCTTTAAAAGCAAGCCGACAACAACTAGCACAGGTCCTTGTCCACTGAACAAAACATGCTGTCCCCTACACAACCGACACAAAATGCCCACGAAAACTGAGACAGAAAACAACAAGTCCCAGGAACCTCTAGAGTCATGTAACATCTCCCATTCCTCCCCACCCATAGATATACAACTGCACAGCCTCAACCAAAGTCATGCCAAGCACAGCCAAAACATCCCAGTCTCTCTCCACACAAATGCTCCCCCCACTTCCAATTCCTGACCAAAAAACAGTCCAATGCCTACCTGCCCAGGTACCAAAAGGTCGTCGTGGACGTAATACTTGCAGTAGCAAGTTCACACCAAAATGTGACTGCTTAACCGAACTACACTAGACTAAACTTCTTAAGCCTCTCCCCATCATTATCTCACTTCCTCCCAACCATCCCTGCCTCCACTTAACCCTTTCACCTCCCCAACCCACTTAACTCCCCTTAATATTAACCTAACCCCCCCCCCCTCCCCATGAAGATTGTCCCGGGACAACTTAGTTTGTTGCCAAACTTCATTAAGAATATATACAACGTATATGGCAATGATTTAATATCTAGAGAAGTTTTAGCCAGTTTAGAGAAATTAAAGGTAAATTAGGATAATACAAACAGGAACTTCATATTGAAGTGACAGAAAAAAAAAACAGGGCTGTGGTATATTTAGATACAGCAAGTGTAGAAAGGAGCGACGCTGATCTCTTGGGTACAAAAACCAAAAACGGTATTGTAACAGAATATTCAAATTCCAAACAAAAGTAGTAATCCAGTAATGTCCAAGCAAGTGAACAACAACCACTAGTGACTTAAAATCTTTATTCCATCAGATAAGCGCTTTCGCTGCTAAGAGCTTCTTCAGATCTATTGAATGGTACACAAGTTAAAATTCCCCAGTATATATATGGGTGTAACAAGAGAAACAATTAACACAATTGACACAATTAAAAGGGAAATGTTAAAAATCTCATATACTTGACAATACTAAAAAATATATAGGGATATGAGTGTAAGTACTTATATCTAACATTCAAAGGTGAAAGAAAAATGAATAAATAGTATAGTACACGTATGTATAAAAAGACAAATAGATCAAAAAATGTAAAAAGTTGAGTATGCTAAAATATGTCATGGACTGCAGAAAAAATCTTATTTACATCTAAATACTGAAAACATTTGTAAGTTACTTGATTATTCAGTCAGAACGTATACACTCAAGTGCAGCAAGGATGTGTGGATATAATCATTTTATATTCCTGCGTCTCCTCAATCTGGGTTTAATGGAGGCTCTCTCATTCAGGCCTAATCCACTGTCAGCTCTTAATCGGACAATCCAGTCACTTTCCTTACTTTCAGTTTGACTACTAATGTCACCTCCTCTTTTGTTCGGTGTTACAACCTCTAAAACCCTGAATAAGAATGTGTGTGTGTTGTCATAAAGACTCACATGTTTAGCCAAGGCATTATGGCTGGAACCCTTCCTGATGTGGTATATATGTTCCCTCATTCAATCTCTGAGCTTACGGTTTGTTTTGCCCACAAAAAAACTAAAGCAGGCTTGACAAACCCCAAGATATACCACATTACACGTCATGCAGTCTGCAGTTGTATTAGTTCTAAACACTTTGTGTGAGTCAGGATGTGTAAACTCAGTGGCTGTATCAATATAAGAGCAAAAGTTGCAATGTCCACATGGCATAGTATTCCCTGCCATCTCGTCTCGTCTAGTGTGTCTCGGATAGCATAACATCTGTTTAAGATTACTCTTATTTCTATATTGGAATCTCGGAGTATCCCCAGCAATCTTTCTAAGATCATTGTCTATCTGTAGAATGGTCCAAAATGTGTTAATGATATCTCTGATCTCATTATGGTCAGATGTGAACGTAGTAGTAAATTTCATGATATGTGGGGTAAATGTACCCCTATCAATAACACCTACTTGCTCCATGGGTCCAAAGTAAGGTGTAGCTATAGTCTGTCTTAAATCTTGTATATTTTCTAAGTTCTTACTGACCTCTGCAGTGCTATAGCCTCTATCTGTCAACCTTCCCTTCAGGTTGTCTAACTCTGATAGGAAACCTGCTTGAGTTGGATTCAGTCTGGAGGCTCTAATGGCCTGACCTTTGATAATGTTCCTAAACATAAAAGCTGGGTGCATACTAGATCTCATTAATAAGGAATTACAATAGCATGATTTTCTAAATACACCAGTATTAATGAGGCCATTGGGGAGCTTTTCTATATATAGATCTAAGAACTCAATACTGTATAATGAGTGATTCATAGTAAATGTAAGATAACTAGTCAACTCATTCATTGCCTCTAGCAATGATTGCAGTTCATCTATTGAACCTTTCCACAGAATGAAGACGTCGTCCACAAAACGTCTGAAAAACAATACATGCTGTCTGACTAACTGACTGACTCACACAAAGTGTTTAGAACTAATACAGCTGCAGACTGCATGACGTGTAATGTGGTATATCTTGGGGTTTGTCAAGCCTGCTCTAGTTTTTATGTAGGCAAAACAAACTGTAAGCTCAGAGATAGAATGAGGGAACATATATACCACATCAGGAAGGGTTCCAGCCATAATGCCTTGGCTAAACATGTGAGTCTTTATGACAACACACACACATTCTTATTCAGGGTTTTAGAGGTTGTAACACCGAACAAAAGAGGAGGTGACATTAGTAGTCAAACTGAAAGTAAGGAAAGTGACTGGATTGTCCGATTAAGAGCTGACAGTGGATTAGGCCTGAATGAGAGAGCCTCCATTAAACCCAGATTGAGGAGACGCAGGAATATAAAATGATTATATCCACACATCCTTGCTGCACTTGAGTGTATACGTTCTGACTGAATAATCAAGTAACTTACAAATGTTTTCAGTATTTAGATGTAAATAAGATTTTTTCTGCAGTCCATGACATGATATTTTAGCATACTCAACTTTTTACATTTTTTGATCTATTTGTCTTTTTATACATACGTGTACTATACTATTTATTCATTTTTCTTTCACCTTTGAATGTTAGATATAAGTACTTACACTCATATCCCTATATATTTTTAGTATTGTCAAGTATATGAGATTTTTAACATTTCCCTTTTAATTGTGTCAATTGTGTTAATTGTTTCTCTTGTTACACCCATATATATACTGGGGAATTTTAACTTGTGTACCATTCAATAGATCTGAAGAAGCTCTTAGCAGCGAAAGCGCTTATCTGATGGAATAAAGATTTTAAGTCACTAGTGGTTGTCGTTCACTTGCTTGGACATTACTGGATTACTACTTTTGTTTGGGATTTGAATATTCTGTTACAATACAGTTTTTGGTTTTTGTACCCAAGAGATCAGCGTCGCTCCTTTCTACACTTGTTGGATTTTTATATTTGCTTTTTGAATAGGAGCGTTTACCTGGCAGGAGGCTGTACCTTTTTTATATTTAGATACAGCGTCAAGGGAGAGAGAACTTGACTGAAATAAGTGAATCAGTAAAGAAGGGGGAGTAAGGAGGTATAAGGTATGAATAGGTACTTGTTCATATTTAGGGATATAGTTTATACAGGGGGTGAGCAAGAACAGAGCCAGATTTTGGAGTGGAAGTCTTTCATAATGGTTTTAAAAGACTGGAGGGAGTGTACTGACCTGATGGATATAGGTAAGCAGTTATAGGCCTTTGCAACATGGTACAAGTACAGATCATGCACAGCAGATTTGACATATTTGTGGACAGAGAAGAGTTTTTGGTCATTGGGTCATAATGACCAAGTGGAAGCATAGTTGTGTAGAATTGTATTTAGTGCTGGACAAATAAATGGATGCTGTATAATGTCATAGCTGGTGAGTAGCTATGTATATGTTAGTTGATGTGGTAAGTCTATCCAGTTTGAACATTTTGGTGGTATGAAGTGGTGGGTTCTAAATGGGGTATTGGCTGCAAATTTAGCCACTTTATTATAGCATTGTTTGAGTTTTGCTTTTTTGTAATGCCTTGGGGTTAGTAAAGGCAGGAGCACCATAAAGTAGTGAGGGGAGTAGGTAAGTAGTAGCAAGTGTAGTTTTAGTTGCATTGGCAAGATAGTTTTTAGCTCTGCAAAGCATCCCTAGTTTTTGGTGATTTTTTTATGCACATTTGTACGTGCAGGTTGAATTTTAGAACATCCAGTATCATCCCTAATAACTTGCTATGAGAAGTGACTTCAGTTTTTGCATTGTTGAGTGAAAATATTTCAACTTTTGTTTTGTTTTGTTTTTTTTTCCTTGAAAGAGGAATTTAAGAGGAAAAGGTAGTAGCATTTTTGGAGGGGGGCACTTGAGCACAAGTTCAGAGCTGCCCAAACCATGTTTCAGTGGCTGTTAAAACTTCCAGAGTAATTTTATTTGAGATGTGCCAGGTTTTCTGATGTGCATACAAGTATGGAGTTATCAGTGTATTGTATTAGGGAGGCCTATTGTGTAGATGTGTGAAGAGTGGAAGAGTGTTAGTGAGAATGTTAAAGAGGACAGGACCATGCATAGAGCCTTGCGGTATACACCAGTGTTAATTTGGAGATATGGAGAGAAGGTAGAGTGCCATTTTACTGAGAGATGCATACTGAATAAGTAGCTTTTGAACCATAGAAGGGTGGGCTAAGATGGATCTAGTAAGGACATATGAAGTATAATTTTGTTGTGGCAAACTGTGTCGAAGGCTTTATACAAGTCTAGAAATGAGGAGACTAGTTCGCCATCATCTCCAGCTTTGTTGACAGTATCTATAGGGTTTAGAAGTGCAGTGTTAGTACTATACAGGAGGGAAAGAAGCCATGTTGTGTGTTGGAAAAGAGTTTTTCCTGCAGGCAATAGTTTGGCAATTGCTTTGAATACTTTTTTCAAGTAATTTGGAGATAAGATTACTATACGTTTAAAGTTAGTGATGTCTGTTGAGTTTCTTCCTTTGTGTAGAAAGATATGTGATTTTTTTTTTGAGAAATGGAACATTAGATTCCCAGACTGACTGATAGGCAATACTATTGGCTGCTATTTTAAAGTACTCACTTGAAAGGTCATCAGCTTAATTAGAGCGTGGTTTGACTTTGGCTTAACCCAGTTAACAAAGAGTGAATAAATATTGAAATGACACACTAGACTAAGAAAGTGTGCAATAATGGAAAAAAATATTCATTTAAACTTGATACTGGTGATAAATGCAATATCCTGATGGAAAGTGTATTCAGAATGCTGGGTTTGCAAGGCACAGAGAAGGGCTAAACAGCAGCATTATTGAGTTATTCAGGCCTTTCAGGACAAAGAATCATCATAACAAAAATAAAATTATGTAAAATACCTATTCAAGCACTATCAGGCAATGATCATTTTGTAACATAGTGTGAATTGAGCACTAAATGTGTTACTGTCTATATGAAAAATAGTGAAGTTTGAAAGTAGAGGCACCACCAAAAACTATGGTATAGTCATGAATTTAGTTAAAAGTTGGGAGTGGTATAATAAAGTAAAAAGACTCGGTACTGAAGAAATTTGGCAAGCCATTAATCAAAAATACTATAATACAAATCTGTTGTTGGAAGAACTGTGTTTAAAGGTTTGCAGTTTAGTCTTACAACTAGAAGTAAACACTTTGTGAAAATAAAAGAAAATTCTTATAAGAAACAGATAACCCATGGAAGCATTTGGTATAAAGCCAAATATAATAAGTTGTATAATTAGTAATCATCAGGCAAGTATGAGGGAGCAAAGAGCTAAACTCGATAGATGATATCCTGATACACTATATACTATATCCTATACACTGATAACCAAACTGCTGTTAAGTTTCAGTCCTACTACCTTATGGAAGACAAGTGGTTGCTCTGGAAGGAAGTACTGTTGTTTCACACCATGATCTGTTGCTAAAGTATGCAAACAGTTACTTTTATGAGGCCGTAACCTTCATAGCCGGCCTTAGGCATAGGCCAACTAGGTGGCCGCCTAGGGCGCCGCTCTGGTAGGGGCACTTTTCCAGTATTTATTTGGTGTAGGTAGACCAAGATGGGGGCACCAGCTAGTGTGGTGGGGGTGCCGTGGAGCCCTTTTGCCTAGGGCACCAGTTGACCTAAAGCCACTCCTGGTAACCTTAGACATGATCTGTTTATTGCTAGCTCTACACACAAAATAATTCAAAGCCTGAAAGTAAAACAAAAACAAGCAAAAAAAATAAATACATAAATAAATAAAAGCTGCAGGCCATGAAGTGTTCACTAAATGGGGTCTAAAAATCCTTGTTAATATCATACGATATCACTGTTTCCTCCCTTTTAGTCTGTGATTCCTGCTCAATTTGCTTATATCTCTCTTGTGGTTGTAGAAACCCACTAATAATCAGAGAATGTGAGCTGATACAGTGGTATCCCAGTAGCCTTACTGGAGGCCTCAAGCATTAGAGCTGTATTTCTGGTTAATTTCAGACTAGATTCTTCTCCTCCTGCCCTGCTCCATTTCCTTGCTGTGGGGGCCTGCCTTTGGAACTTTTCTAGCCTTCCTGAACTGTACTTCAGTTAAATTCTCCTGTTCAAATAATAACACCACTCAGTAAAACTTCATATCCATTTTAAAAGCTTTATTGTGACTAGAGGTTTTGTCTAATTCAAAGGCTTTCTCAGATCTGAATAAGTAAAGAGCTCAGCCAGTAGAATGCAATACTTGCAAAGTAATCCAGTAAGAAAACAAAAATGGCTAGAAGGCAGAAACAGTATTTTTGAAAGTTATGATGATTTGCTCACAGGATTTAATTGTATACTATGAATACAGAATTAAGACAAATTCAGCCATTTCAGCAGTTGTACATGCACTGCAGAGCAGTCCAGCTGTATTATTGGAACTGAAAATGAACTGAGTCACATGGAAGGAAATGATGTAACAGCAAGATAAAGAGGCCCTACACCACTGATGAATAGCATGATTATGGTACTAATACTAGCCAAGCTCTGAATCCTTACAGGTCCACAAGACTTGAGCTATACTGACGGAACATCATCCACACATGACTGTTGATGTAGTTTTCTCCATGATGCTTAATAATAATTAGTAGCAGTCCTGGGCTTTCGGAGGTCTAAGAGGGAATAAATTGTCGACAGACGTACCAAACTCCAGTATTCTCACCTACATGATGGCAAGCCCCCATGCCTTCCTTAGTCATGTGTGCTAACCCTAACCCTGCCCCATACCGATTACATTACTAAAACTCTTTCTCTAATAGTACCACAACTGAAAATGAATTCAGTCACATGCTGATCTAGGTTTTATAGTTGGGGTGTATGATACTGGGTATTTTTAGCTAGACTGAGTTTTTCAATATTTTGAGTGTTCAGTGTTTTGTAGTTTTGATGAAATGGAGTATGGCTTTATGTATGTATATTTCTGACAAAACGAGCATTCAGTCAAATTAACCATAATCAAAAATACACATGCTGCTATTGTTTGCACATTTTGAAAGGGTCTGCTGATTTTAATGTTATCTCCTTTTCTCCTATTTGCATACCTAGTTGGTACTGTATGTTATTTTAATTCAGTTTAACACAGATTGCATATTCTCACATCCCAGAAACTGATGCGAGTTTGGGATTATAAACAGGACTCCATTCAGTAAAGCTCCTTACCACTCATACCACCATGGCCTCCATGCAGACCTACACAATTCTTGCATCCATCACGATGATACACATTCTTTGCACTTGATATGATGTTACCTGCTACCTGGATGAAAACATCTAGCCTCCCTGCCCCCACCAATCCTCATAATGTTTCCTTTCCAAATTCAGGTGGCAGAATCCATTCTCATGACCTCTACCATTCCTTGCTTATCTCCCACCTTCTTCTCAGGCTGCCAGGAGTGTAACTAGGATGAGGTGAGAGAGTCAATTGCCCCAGGTACAAAGAGTTGGGAGGCTCAATCAACCATCCTTCTTTACCATCTGTCTCTATTTATTTAGTGCAACACTGGCTTTTAAAAGCCAGTAATGGTGAAACCTGGGCACTGCAGCACTCCATGTGTGGTCTAAACTGTAGCAACTGTCTGCTACATTTGTAGAAAACAGTTCCTTAGAATTTAGCAGAAATTGAGCATCACACTGCCCTGTGCAGCCAGGGAATAAAGTGCAGCAAAGCCTGTTGTTTTCTAGGTAGTTATATGTGCAGAGGAGGAGAAGGATCTGGGCATGGCACAGAAATGGGACCTGGATGGTTGGGTGTGTCATGCAGCTGGTACTTGGTCAGTGTGCCAGTAGAAGGAATGGCAGTTTGTTTCAA
This sequence comes from Protopterus annectens, assembly GCF_019279795.1. Taxonomy (NCBI): domain Eukaryota; kingdom Metazoa; phylum Chordata; order Ceratodontiformes; family Protopteridae; genus Protopterus; species Protopterus annectens. The sequence goes on from NC_056728.1 coordinate 178,891,291, forward strand.
TGAAAGAGCTAGTAACTGACAAGGGCAAGTTAGGAAGTTACTTTGTATCAAAACTGTTTGACTGTAACTTGGGCTTAGCACTGTTCAGTTAAGAAATACAGTTAAACATGCTGCTAGTTTAATTGATGAATGTGCTGATCCTTCACTTTAGTGGCTCAGTAAAGTTGCCTTTTATTTCATCCAAACTGTGTTATTTATTGAAAGTGACAATTTCAGGATTTTGACAAGTGTTTCCAACTACTGTAACCTCCACTGCAAGGCATGCCAAGAGAATCACAGCAGATGAATAAGACAAAGTATGAACCAATGCTGCAAGATTTTTCTGTGGGGAAAAAATAGTATCCATATGTTCGGTGCAGAATCACAGAGAGAGAGAGAGAGAGAGAGAGAGAGAGAGAGACAGAGACAGAGAGACAGAGACAGAGAGATAGAGAGATTGTTTTACCTATCAAGGTGACTCAGCTGAGTTGACTGTGTAACTTGGGATATACTACGAGATCTCAATATGGAAGGACTAGTGTAATTCCTAGCAAATGGAGTGACTTCATAATGTGTTATAACTGTATAAATGAAACAAAGATTGATTTAATAAGTATTGCAGTTATGGAGCTGAGATTTCAAAATATTTCAGGGTTTGTATGTCCCTAAACTGACATATCTACAAATGGTCTAGTAGGCAATGATTTATGCAAGGAGGTTTTACCGCAGTATGCAGTGTGCCACTTGATTTCTTTCCTCAGGCTGTTTTCTGTCATACAAAGAAAGAAAATGATGGCCTTTCTGTTTCTCTTTGTTAACACTAGTGAAGTTAGAAAAACAAACACAAATACACCAATATGTAATGTAGCACTAACTGTTGTTATACTTCATTAAAATATTTATCATAATCTTTTAAGTGTGTCTCCTTAAAGGTGTGTATGGCTAAGCATTTTATCATCCATGTGATCGCATGCCTAGTAAAAATATATAAAATTAGTCAAAATGTAGTTAGTTACTGTCATAAATTATAAAACCTTGATGTGTAGAGTGAGAGAAAAACTGTAAAAGTTGCAGGAACACTGCAGGTGCAGCTTTCCAGTGGCCCTAATTACATCCACCTGTTTAACTGGTGCTGTAATGTAAAGAAGCACACAATGAGAGTAGTAATGATCTAGAAATAGCAGTAGGCATATTTTTTATGATACTATAAAAATAATAATTGTACTTCTGTCATTTATTAATCATAGTAAAAGAATGGCACTTTTCCCAATCTAGCTAATGAAGTAAGGAAATGACCCATGCATCACCTAGATTAAGAATGAAATAATTTGCATGTCTAAATCAAATGACTCTCAGAACTACCGACATAAATGATTGCTCTGTAATGATAAAATACAATGGACAGGTATAGATGCAGATCCATGACAGCAGAGTCTCAAAGATTTTCTGGAATCAACAAATTTGTGTTACTCCAGGAATGCCTAGACTTCAAATGATGTGATGTGACCCATGTGCAGATCTTTCAGACTTACAAAAGCTCATCTACTGTTCCAAACAGCATACTACCAAGATGTATTCCACAGACACACTGCTTCACACGGCATGTCAGTAAAGATGAGCAATAAGCATAATGTACAGGAGATCTGGAATCCACCTATAGAATTAGTAAAGGCAGTGATAAAAACCTGACCTCAAAGGTGCATAGCTGTATGCATTATCGAATCCTCTGTGTTCTGATAGTTAAAACTAATGTTCTGTGATTTAACTCAATGTTTATGTGTGTACAGTGATATTTTAAACAACTGACTTTTTTAATAGCTTGTAGTAGAGAATGTGGAAACCAAACTGTGAAATGTAGAAACATAATGAAAACAAGCCAAGACTTGAGACTTGATATTACGTATCCAGCACAAGACACTAAGGATGGAGACACAAACCGTAATATGTGAACATTCCTGTTCGGGAACATTTGTACAACAGACTATTACACAAAGCCTTCCTAATGATTAGCAGGCTTACCTTCTCCTCCTTTGCCTGCCTCGACAGAAGTGTATAATAAATATGAACCACATTAAAAACATATGCTGTGTCATACCTGAGAGTTTCAGTTTTTCCTTTCCTTTATCCTTTTCCTCCTCGCACTGTCTGCTAAATATTAGTGCTCCCTTGCACTGTCTGCTAAATATTAGTGCTCTCTGACTATATGCTTTGATGGCAGGGTCCTAACCCCAACTGCTCCTGGGCAGGCTATGTTTAATCCACATCCTCACAAAGGCTATTACACCATCACTATGTAAGTCCACTCTTCCATATACCTACACAGGAGGCTAACACTATGTCTTGGGGTGCTGAGACAATCGCATACATGCATGACCCAAGCTTACATTTGCATTCACTGCCCCTTCAATGAAGGATCGTAACAACCTGCAAGCAGCTATATCCCCACCCCTATGATATGTACACTCATGCTCCCATGCTAGCAGCTATATCCCCACTCCCATAATAGGCACACTTATCACCCCCATGCCAGCAGCTAATTCTCCACCTCCAAGATAGGGACACTCATTCTCTTCATGCCAGCAGCTAAATCCCATCCACATTATAGGCACATTCATCTCCCCCACAGTAGCTCCAACAGATGGCTGAACTGCTAATCAAACCTGGGTAAACTGGGCCATATGCATCCCTGTGTGCCAAAAGAGCTGGTACAAGCATCTCATTTTTAGAAAAATATCTGACTGACTGTCCATTCACACCTGCATGATCTTACATAGAAAAGTTACTACGTATCTGTTTGATTCGGGCAGTGGTTTCTCTCTGTTTTCCATTGTTAAAGTGCTTTAGCTCTTTTTAATTTCTTAATTAACAGATTGCTATTCTGATATATCATGGTAACATACTTGCTCAGTTGAAAGCCTTAGCTTTCTGATTTTTCTGTCTTGCTTGTTGACTCATAGGAGGTTACCAGACTAATGGCCCAGGGGCCTATACAAGCCTAACCAAGTTCCAACCCATCTCTAGAGTGCCAATACTTCAAGCAGAGCTAGCTCAATGCTTACTGTCCCTGTCTAGGAGGGACGCTGGAGACACACCAGGAGTGTATTTACTGTTTGCCATCCATTCTTCCAAGCAGTGCTTAAATAGGGTCAGTGAAGGGCTCTGCTTCACTTGAATAGGAAATTTGTTATACAGGAGCGGTAACCTTTGGGAAATGAATCTCTCTCTCTCGAGCAAGTCCTGTTGATGTTACATACCAGGTTAAGATCCTTAGAGTGAGTGCATCTTGTACCATTTGATTTGTGGATGTGCAGCATTTCTATTAGTGCAAGATCTGAGATTGCATTAAAAGGAAGGCACAGGTCACCTCTGAGTAGTCTGTATGACACAGAGCATCGAGAAAGAGATTTCAGGCTGTCAACATATAACATGTGTTGCAGGCCTTGCCTTGAATTTTCTTTTTAAGAAGCCTTTGGGGTCTCTCCAATTGCTGCAGGTGCCTGGTAAGGTACATACCAAAGGGGGCATTATACTCTATTAATGGCCTGATAAGGGAAGAGTATATGGAGGTTATGACGTCTTTTTTTTTTTTTTTTTTTTTTTTCTGAAGGCGATGCCCTTACTTATGAGATGGGCAATGTAGAAGGCCCTTCTTATCAGTGTGGAGACATCGGGGTCAAAGGAGAGGTTGCTGTTAACCTGTATGCCCAAATCTCTCATTACAGATTGAGTGCTTAAGGTGTTATTAATGTGGTAATCTAGAGGGACATTTCCCTTGCTGAAGGGGATAATGATATGTTTTTTCACATTTAATTTGAGCTCATGACTTTGGCACCAATCACTTGTATGTGTAAGACCCTCTTGTAGGATGTCGACATCACAAAGGGACTCAATGACTGCTCACAGCTTGCAGTCATCTGTAAACTTTGTTAGCCATAGATCTTTTGATATTGCTTGTACATCCAAGAAGTAGATTCCAAACAATAGGGGCCCTGGCACTGAACCCTGTGGAACACCACTGGTTATGGGTCTGCTGGTGGAGGTGGAGTCCCCTATTTTAACTGTGTATCTATCCGTGAGTCAGTTTGCAAGCCATCTGACAATATACAGATTGACCCATAGCTGGCTTAGTTTATCAAATTATGCCAGAGTGGGGAATAGTGTCAGGCCTTGGCTAAGTCCAAGTAGGCCGTGTGCACAGATTTACCTTAGTCCAGTGCTTTGCAGGCAAAGAAACAGGTCTGCCACCAAAGCTAATGTGAATTAAACCAATCTAAACTTTATTAAAATAATTCAAATTCTGGCTGAGAGTGAACCTGGATAAGCGGTTTCGGTATAAACAAAGAAATTACAGGTGGGGGGATGCTTTGGGGTATATGTGGCAGGGACAAGGGAGAGAAGTTCTCACTAAACCTATGTCAGTAGGGTGGCTATTTCCATGGGTTCAGTATATGTGGTGCCATTAAAGACGAGTTTTGTGCATCTAGGTTTTTACAGATGTAGCTAAAGAATGCCTTATGATTACCCCTCACAAGGGAAGCTAACTTTGATTTATAGCTAGCTTTAGACTGCTTTACAAGGTGTCTTATTTGCTTATTTAAACAGAGTAGGGAGTGCTCCCAATTATGGGACCATTCCTTTGGACTCTTAGACAGCAATTTCTTTCTCCTATTGTATAGCCTGTTTATGGAAGATGTCCACCAGGCAGGTTTGTTTCATTTAGACGTTCTCATTTTGACCTTATCTGGTACAGCTGAGTCAATGCAATTGTACAAATATTTGTACAAAGCATTGATGTATATCCCAGTATAGCTTTCCTTGTCATCAGAGAGGGCAGGAGCTGTGAAGCTATTAATGCCATCACTCAGTAAGCTGTAATTGGCTTTGGAGAAGTTTTTAAGTCTAGTTTCTTTTGAGGGTGGGTTTGATGCTATTGTTACTTCTAATGATGCTGACTTATGATCATACCTCACCAGACAGGGCTGCACACTTGGGATGGCGCAAACATCTCCCATGTTTGTGAGCACCAGGTCCAGAATGCTTGAGCCCCTTGTGGGGGTGTCAACTAACGGGTCCAGGGCATTTTAGTTAACAAAGTTCATTAGTACAGCTGTAATTTTACCTATCTATGGATGGGTAAATGAAGTCTCCCATAACCAGGGTGTTTGGTTGTATATTGAGTGACTCAAGTAAGTCCAGGTAGGCTATGTGGGTATCCTGATTCATGGAGAGTGTCCTATAGCTAGCAATAACATGGAGCCTGGTCTTGCACATGGTCAATGGTACCTGGAGCCGTTCAAGGGAATCATTCTGTTTAACCAATCTGGAGGTGCATTTATCTTCATGAATATTGGTACACCATCTCCTTCAGTTCTCCCACTCACATTTAGTGGTCTAAATGTGTGGAAGGCATTGTAACCCAGTATGGCTGGGTTGCTCTCCGTGGCCTTACACGAAGTCTCTGTGACTGAACAGACGTCAGCTTTTTCTAAGGAGAGGACTACTTCGAGAGAGTGCAGTTTCAGATTTAGACTCCTAGCATTTAGCAGCATAACCTTGAGGTTGTTTTTTGAGGATATTTTTACACCAATAATTTTGTTCTTGTGAAATTGCCTAAAAAAGGCACTATGGAAGAGGCAAGAGCCTTAGCCAGTAATGGAAAACCCAGGGGTGACAGGTGAAGACCATCTCTGGCAAAGCATCAAGGTCTATTGACTATATCATCCCAGGCTGACAGGTATTGGATCCCCTTAGAATGACACAAGAAACTAAGGCACTTGTTGAAGTCAATCATTTTTTGTTTATACTGAGCATCATCTTAGGTGAGGGAAGAATGCTGTTTAAGGCTAGAGACATACCTGCCTGGGACACCTAATCAGAGAGCTCAGTCATGTCTCTCTTCATATAGTCCAGTGAGGTATGTCTCAAGTCATTCACACCAACATGGACTACGATGAAGTCATAACAGTATTGACAGAATTGAGTGTGTATGTGATGTTAAGGATCCTGGCACCTGACAGACAGCTAACCGTGACCTTTTCCTTATTCAACCTGGTGAGTGCAGCATCAATGTGTCTTACAATGGATTCATCTATGACTAAGATATTGGATTTTGTTGCCTGCCTTAGGGGCTTGTCTGGTGAGGCAATGGTGCATGTGCATTTATGTGTAATGCAGTCTTCTGTGAGTGTGCTATCTGAAGTGCACTCGTTTTTGGGAGGTCTCTGATCTTTAGTTAGGCTTTTTGAGAGGGGCTCCACATATGTAGGTTTATGTGTAGTTTGTGTGACTGGAACTGGAGGTGGGTCGCATGTGCTGACAACCTGCTTTGTGTCAGATATACTGAATGATTAGTGAGAGAGTCTGGATTCTAAATTTTTAATATGTACTCATCTCTCACATATTGAATTTGCATGCATTAGGAGAAGTGGGCTGTCAGTGTACATGAGGCAATTGCTACATTTCCTCAGGATGCCTGGGTCAACCAGGTTGGCTGGAGAAATGGTAGGAAATTATCCATCCATAGTGCTAGGATTAATGGTGTAGTCAGTAGCAGGGAAGTACCGAAGTGACCAGATGGGGGTGTTGTAAGTGACTAGTTTGTGAGCGCTAGTGAGTGGGACTATAGGTGATACTACATAGACTCAGCTGAGTGTAACACCTGGCAGTGGAGCTCAACCGCAAGAAACCACCATCCAAACACCAACCTCGAGTGAGGGAAAATTGTTGTGTATAAGCTTTGCATCTATAGCCACCAAGAGTATCCACAATTGCACATCAGTGATCATCTCGCCAACCCACACAAATGCAAGCCTTAAATACAGGCAAGTTACAAACCATTTAAATCAACATCCAGTTATAGAAGCCCACAGAGCCTTCTATCAGAAAACCCCAACTCAAAAAGGTCCCTGCTACACTCTTCTGCCACAAGGTTTGGGGGCCCTCAATGTAAGCTAGCTGATATTGGAGCTCAAGGGTAATACAACAAGACTAGATTCAGCAGATCTCACTCTAGCCTATGTTAAATAGCAAGCAGATAAAGCGAACAGTAGCTTTAAGTAATAAATCAATGCAGGAACAGTAGTTTTAGCCAATAAAGTGCAACAGAAGATGAGCAAGACTATAAACAAACAGAAGCAGTCTAAAAATGCAGTCATCAGCAGAAATGCAGCTGCTGAACAAAATTGAGGCTGTTCCCAAAGTGCAAAACAATACTCTTTGGATGACTCCTTACCCGCTGTCCAAACTTTTGGTAGCTCTGGTGAAGTGGATTATTTACTTATCTATATGCTGAGTAAAAAAGCAGAGTCTTATCATTCCCTTTTCAGGTAGGACTTGGACCATAATGACAAGAGTTAGGAGAACCAGTGACATATCTAGGGTAAAGCAAAGGGGCAATCAGCCCATTCCAATTGCTGTTTAATGCAATACTGGCTTTTAAAAGCATGTATTGCATTTGCAGTCAAATCTGAGTGTTGTAGTACCCTGTGTACAATCTATACTGCAACAACTGCTTATTGCATTATAGCAAACAGTTCGCTACAGTTTAAAAGTAAAAAAAAAAAAAATTAAAAGCTGAGGCTGTAGCCTCCATGCAGATAGGGTGTAAACTCTAGTAACTGTTTGCTACAGTTTAAAATAATAAATGTTTTTTTTAATATAAAATATATTAAAGGAGGGTTGTGGGCAGGGCACAGAAACAAGACCTGAATGGCTGAGACAGGTGGGGGAGAAGGCATGTTGTGTCATGTATCTGGCCACCTGGTTGGTGTGCTAATAGAAGAAATGTCCTTTTTTTTGCTGGGGGGCTGGGCATAGATCTCGCTGTAATAAGCCAAGCTGAGGGGGTGGGGCCCTGGTTCAAAACAGCGGTCCAGGGCACTAACTGAGCCAGGTACACTTCAGGGGACAACATAAATGCCAGCACTTAAGTGTACCCAATCAACCATTGCATATTCATAAGGTATAAGAAATCTGAATTAACCAGAAAAAAGCAATGCAACATGTCAGCTCCACATAAACACTGACCAGAGATCAGGAATGAACATCTGCAACAATGGAATTAACAGGCAGATATCTCTAACAAGCCACTGTTCTGCCCATACCTTAACATGATTATATGCATGCCTCTGTTTTTTTTTTTTTTTTTTTTTTTGGTACTTGCGTATTACTATACACAGATTTCTAACCTGGTATAATTCATAACGTGATTACGAAATAAGTTCATCTTAAAGTAAAAAGGGGTGTGTAAACTCCTAATTAGTATTGTATCATACTGCATCTGAAACAGGAACAAGAATAACGGAAAAATTACTTTTCCTGAGTAGCATCCTTTAGCGATGTAACTTACTGCAAAATAAAATAAACAGGCCTGTTGCTACACATACGGCGTTAATGTCAAATGTACATTATTACTTAGTGACTTCAGTCTTCATACCATCACTCTGATTTGCTAGAAAGTCAGGCATTTTATGAGGACCAGCCCAAAAATATGTGGCAAAAAGCTGGACATTGTGCCAAAATCAGGACAGTTGACAGTATGTATAGGTGCAATGGCAGTGACACAGAAGTGGTAATTATGTACAGTGGAGCAATTAGTTCCAGTAGTAAGAGAATCAGCAGTTATGTACAAGACCACATTTAATTAATTTTTAAATTCTGATTGTACTAATATGCTCGGTACATCTAACAAAATAAAAATGGAATTTAGCTTAGCAGTTGTACTTTTTACATTACATTTCTGCCATAACTGAAGGGAAGCTTTTATAATTAAGTAATGCTGCCAGATATACAGTGGATATAAAATGTTTACACACCCCTGTGAAAATGTCAGGTTTTTGTGATATAAAAAAATGACACCACAATAAATCATTTCAAAACTTTTCCCACCTTTAATGTGACTTATGACCTGTACAATTCAATTGAAAACAAAACAAATCTGTTAGGGGAAAAATATAAAACATGTTGTAAGTAAATCAAAAGGTGTTTCAACAAAGTATTAGTTTAAGGGTGTGCACACTTATGCAACCAGCTTATTTAACGTTTTATATTTTTTATTATTTTTCCCCTAACAGATTTGTTTGTTTTTCAATTGAACTGTGCAGGTTATAGTTCACATTAAAGGTGGGAAAAGTTTTGAAATTATTTATTGTGATCTCATGTTTTTATATTACAAAAACCTGGCATTTTAACAGGGGTGTGTAAACTTTTTATATCCACTGTACCTGTCAACATGGTAGTGCAACAAATGTGGAGAATTCCTAAAATAACGGAAAGACAACAGCCTAAAAATCCGGCTATGTTTGAAATAGTTGTGCACTTATAAATTGCCAAAATAATGTGAAATGCTTTTGTCGCCATGTGCACGGCATATGAATATGTCAAGAGTGACTTGCTCGCAACCTGGTTGCAAGAATATGACGTAACTCAATATATTCATCCCCAGAAATACAGGGACAGCTTCTTTTTCCTGAAGTAAAGCTATGTAACACTATACTAAACAGAACTTGTGTGTTGATTTCAGTGTTAGTAAATTTAAATGAGAAAATGTTTAAAAGCAGTGACAACATTATGAATTATAGCAGGTTCGAAATCTGGTTGCACTGAATTTCACTGAAACTGCACGCACCCATTTTTCATCCGTATGTTGTCTTTTTCATAATTTGCACTACTATTAAAGGAATATTCATCTTTTCCTACAGTTAAACATTATGTTTCTTTTCTCTCTACAGTATGATGGCAGTATTGCTAAGGTACCAGAAACCTGCCTGTACTTCAAAACTTTTATTTTCTTACCTTGCAGTTAAAGGAAGGGAAAGCATTTTTTTTAGCTTCTCTCATACTTTGGAAGAGTAATTTGTCTACACCTGCATGGCATACCACAGACAGGGAAATCTTAAGATATGCAGATAAATATAAAGGAAAAGTACAGAATAAGCAATTCATCGAAGAGCTGTAGAAGTTTTATACATAACTGGGAAACAAAACAAAAAGAATAGAAATACCACCCAGAAAAGAAACAGACACATTTTGGATAATTATCTATAAAGGCCCTGTGAAACAAAAATGCTGGAAGGATAGAAGTAAAAGAAATTGTAAGCAATTCAAATGTACAAGACAGGAAATGGGATGAAGTAATGGCCAGAGAAACTAAAACAAAATTAAGAAAAGGTCCTAAATGGAAAAATTCAGGCCCAGATGCATTCCCCAGCTTCTGGGTAAAAGTATTAACACCTTTACACAAAGTTTTAGCCTGGAGCAAGAACTACTTATATGCACACCCTGAATAGACACCAACCTGGTTAACAACAGGAAAAATGATACTCCTCCTTAAGAGTGAACCTGCAAGCTATCCTAAAACCTATAGACCAATAACTTGCCTTCAGGCGATGTATAAACTATGTACTAGAACTGATGCTGACAGAGTTTATAGTCATTTAGAAGAAAATTCAACCATGGGAACAGAACAAAATAACAAAAGAAAGTCGTATAGAATAAAGGATCATTTTCTGTAAATCAAGTCATAATGGGAATTATAAAAAGGGGAAGAATATAAGTATCGCATGGATAGATTACAAAAAAAACATTTGAAAGCATCTCACATTCATGGATAAAGGAGTGCTTACAGATGTATAAGATACACCTTACATTGATCAAACATTTTACGGAGACCATGAAACAGTGGCAAACCACATTATAGTTAAGCCATGATAAATGACAAATTATTATTCCAGGGATAAAAATTCAAAGGGGATATTTCATTGTGACTCTGTCACTGCTACTCTTTTGTCTTGCCCTCAACCCATTAAGCTGCTTTCTTAACAGATTATTTCATCATTACTATTTGGCTCCCAGAAAACAATAAAGTGTAAAGACTTCTTATTTTTTTGTGGACAATTTAAAACTGCATATTTTAATAAGATGAGGATCTGAAAGCACAACTGCAACAGGTCAAAACTTTCTCTAATGATATAGGAATGTTGTTTGGTCTTGATAAATGTGCAAAAGCAAGATTTAAAGCCGTAAAACTGCAGCACCAACAAGATATTAGTTTGGGACATGAATGTGATATAAAAGAACTTGAGCAGGAGAGAATGTATAAATATCTTGGAATTGATGAAGGATCAACAGTAACTTAGTAAGGAATATTAAAAATTAATGCTGAAAACAGCCATGACATCTACGAATAACACAACCAAGGTGCAAACAATTTTGCTCTTCCTCTTCTAACTTACAGTTTTGGGGTTATTAACTTGCCCAATAAGATACTGGATCAGTTGATCAGAAAAACAAGAAAAATCCTTCACGTTTATCAAATGAAATATAAATGTCACTGTATACCAAGATTATTCATTCTTCATTCTGAAGGAGGAATGGGCCTCCTCAAAATTGATTATATGTATAGATCTGGAATCATAGGATTGCATACATATCTGTTGACCTCACAAGATCCAAGAAAGTTTTAAAACATGAGGAGAACAAGTCTAAGATGACTACTTTACTTATTTTAACAGAAACATATTGGTGTCAAGTGGGAATGGAAATCAAACCAAAAGTACACAAAAATCAATCAGCAACTGAATGTGCCAAAAAACAAAAGAAAGAATATGAGGACCACCAGAAGAGAAGGCAAGAAATGTGGACAAGGCATAAATATAGTTCTAAGTACAGAAAACTCCTGGAACAACCTCATGTCGATCAGGATCTAATGCAGGAATGGTTAAGGAGAGGTGAATTTAAGCCAAAGATGAAAGGTTAATTTTAGCAGCCCAGGATAGTGGACTAAGCACTGTGTACATTGGTTTACAAAGTCCATTGAACATGTCGGAGAAACAGACAAAAGCAGGTTTTGTAAAACAGAACTGGTGACAGTCACACATCTTGTTGCTGGGTGTCATATAATAATGGCAGAGTGCCTGTATACTGAAAGGCATAATAATGTGGCACACCGGCTGCATTTGGGATTGTGCAACCATTACAATATTAATGTAGCTGAGAAGCATAGGAAACATGAACCATAAAGCATTATAGAGAATGCTGAAGTTTATATCACATGGGATTACCATTTTCCAACAGTTCATAAAATAGATTTGAGAAAACCAGATATAGTTGTACATGAAAAGAAGACAACAGTAGCATTGATCACTAAAATTGCTATACCCAGTGATTATAGTGTCTTGCGCAAAGTCAAGAAAATACCAGGATTTGAAGGCAGAAATAAGGGCAATGTTGAAGAAAGATAGCCAGACAGTTCCAATAGTAGTAGGAGCAATGGGTCTCATAAAAAAGAATTTAGTCGTATTTAGATATGCTACTGATACATGTTACTCCATATGAATTAAAGGAGGAATCAGTTCTGGGCATATTGGGAGTATGCAAATACTACTTTTGGCTAACATCAAACACTGTATTAATTTTATGAACTTTAATCATACTTTGACTAGGGCCATTCCTGTCATTGTATTAGAAACCCAAAAGACTTGGAGAAATTAAGCAGTGGGAAATCTCTACTCTTTGACTAGCTAAAATTGTGAGCAATATTTGACAGGGATCAGTTCTGCTGATGCTGGGAGATTAGCAGCTGCTATTACACAAAAAGCCAGAGTTGTGAAAATGTTTTCCATTCTTTATTGCAGACATGAAGAGAAAAAGTATCAGTGCACGTAATTGATAGAGTTACCTCTACCCACTGTTTATGCAAAATAATCCTAATTTAGACAGTTCTGTCTTGGGGGGGGGGCATGAAAACTGGCAGATGTCTTGATATTAAAGAAATATTTTTAGAAATTCTTTACATTTCACAGAAAGCCGTAATACTGCAATTAATTCATGTTAATATCATATAAAGAAATAATCAACACTGCACATCGCAAAGTTTTTATTTTGGTAATAGGATGATGTTTTCATTTAATTCTGGCATGGCTTGTCCTGAACAATCTCAAGTTTCAGTAAGAATGTTTCACTTTAAGTATCCAAAAAGATGTCATTCCTAATATCTGACCAAATTTTTGCACAGTAATTCACCTGTAAGCATTATTTTATCTAACTGTTACAGTTTTATAGAAAGTAATGTTAGCATAACACAAAAGATTGCTGATCTGTCATATTCAAGAATTCTGATACAGTATAACAAACAGGGGTATCAATGCAACATAAGTTGAAAATGTGATGTATTAGGCCATCTGTGCCTCAGTTTAAAAAGTTTCATCACACAAATTTAACAACAGTTGCAACTTTTTTTGTACGGTGTTTGCAAAATACTTTGAGCAAAAAAACAGCACCACATTAGTAAATGTCTCTAATATTTATAATATATAAGAAGAGTATGGTAGGTGAAAAAAGGTAGGTTGTATAATGTATACAAGGCAAAAGGATTAATAGAGAAAAGGACAAGTTGAAAAAAGAATATGGAGAATACAAGAATGAGTCACTGTTAGCATTCTGTCCATTACAGCATATGTGTAATTAGAAACCAAAAGCCTCTAGCATTCTTCATGTTTGTATCACACTGTATTGATGTTAATTATCAGGGTGGATAATGTCTGGGTAGTTATAGTTGCAGCACACTTTTTTTACAATCCTTAAAATACTTACTTCATTTGTTGTGACCTCTAATCAGGATTCCATCTCAATAACACTTGGGACAGAGCTCCCTCACTTCTAGAAAAAATAAGGAAGTCTTACAATAAAAAAAGAAAGAAAAATCTAATCATCTTCTCCTAAGTCTTTACTTGTTAACTGTAAGCCAGCAGTGAATAAAAGGTAAATGAGGAGAACAAAAACATATCCTTTCCACCAATGCATGCTGGCTTACAAGAAGCAGTAACTGACAGGGTAAACAGTCCAGTACTTATCACAGATGGAGCCACAGGGGCAAAATGACAGATCCTAATAAATTAGAGCAGAGTTAAAAGGCAGCAACTTGCTGAACTCATGAAGCAAATCTCAAAAAGGTGAACTAGAAGACATTGTCATTAACCACTCAGATCAGCAGCAAAAGAAGGTTGGGCAGTTAAGGGACACAGTGAGAAGGGTCTCAGTGAATGATTCAGCAGTGGAAATGATCCAGCTGAATTGTCAGCATCCAGAGGATCAAGCCAGCTTGAAAAAAAAAATCAAAACTTAGGTGTACTAGTACAAAACTGCAGTTAGGAGAGAATAGCTTGTATGTTAAAAATGATAGCAGAACAGACAGGTAGCCAAGAAGCATTTCATGATTTTATTCAAGATGTGGATTCCCCCAAATCTCACAGGAACAATGTTCCCATCTGGTATCCTGGATTTTAATTGCTTTTATTTTATTAGCCCAATTGTAGAGGTAATTAAAGCTTTGTGATGAATGAAAAATGGGAAAACACCAGATAATGATATTCTGCTACAAGAGAGATAAAACTGTGGATAACATGTTTATTAGGAATTTCTTAGAATTAGCTAGCAATTCAAGACAAAAAAGGTCACTGAAACTTGGAAAGAGTTATTCTGGCAATTGTAAAGATGGATCAAGATCTTCATTTAACCACCTTTGTTGCCTAAATAGATAAACAAGGACCTGTTTGATTTATAGAAGGTCTGCCTGACTTATACAAACACCCTTACAACATGTAATGATGCTAAGACAAAGAGAAGACCCTTATCAACATTTACTTTACATGATGAAAAACATTTGATTGAGTAGAATGGAATTATTCATTTTAACTCTCTGAAATGTTTTTATTACAGTACTTAAAGGAAGTTATGAAGATAATACAGCAAGAGTGAAGTTTGTGGGTCTCTTCTCAGCTCCATTAACAAATAGCAGAGGTACATGTCAAGGCTGTCCAATGTCCCCTCTAATGTTTGTATTTTACTTGGAATCCCTTGCGTATAAAATTACAACACTGGGTTCAACAGGATAAACAACTATCAGGGTTTAAAAGAAATCCTTGCTTCATATGCACTTGTTGGATTACCCTGAGGTACAACTGGGACCTGCAATGAAGTTAAGCAGTACATAATTAATGAAATCATGGCAAATGTGTTAATGGTTAACTACTAGACCACCACTTTTTTTCATCAAGACTATATTTATGGTGATGTAACACAATGAAATATTTGGAAATATTCTTGACTACAATCCCTTGTGAATCTTTCAGATTAAAATACAAACAATTGCTGAAAGAAATTAACAGTTACTTTCCTGTTTGAGATGATATATTGATGGAGTCACAGAAATGCAGTCAGGCTGTACAAATGTTTGCTCTCCACAAAGTGTTATACGTGTCCCAATTGATTCCTGTACCACAACCAACTGATATCTATAAAAGACTGAACAGAAAGATTGCTAGCTTTATGTGGGCTCAAGAAAGAGTTAGGATCTCATGTAAAAGATTAGTGCATCCCAAATAATAAGCAGACCGGGGAGTGTCTAACATGGAATTATATAATATAATCTTCCAGCAGTACATAAGTACTTTTATAATCTGAAGAATGAATGAATGTCAGAGATGCTGGAAGAGACTTGTGATAAGGGTTTCCATGTCCTGTGTAAATATCGTGTTAGCAAGAAAATCTTATAAGGCTGTGTGGACATTTATTTTACATCTTGGCAGATTTAACTGAACTTCAAGATATCAGGTTAACATCTGTATGGAAGTTAAAAAATAAAGACTTTGTGTACAAGTTGAAGCGGATGAAGATATTGTTCTTCTGGGAATGATGATTTAGTAGTTCAAATGTAATAGACTGGAAGGTTTTCAGGGGGGGGAATATGGGTTAGAGTTACAAGATAAGCTTAAATATAAGTGGTTGGACTGGTTGAGTAGGGAGTAGTCAGATCCAAGGACTGGCTAGTATACAAAGGTAATATTCAAAGAAAGGAGAGAAATATCTACTTCTTAACCCTTAATTAACAAAATTAATAAACTTTTGATACGCTAATATATGATAGAATCCAGAAGATTAAGAGCACCATGTGAATTTTATACCTAAGGAAGTATGCCAAAGAATAATTATTTTTGTATAATAAGCAGTACAACTTCTTCAGGCAACCAAACAGATCCCAAAAGCAAGAAATGTGTGAATCCAACAATAAAAAGCCTGGAATCCAACAGTCTTATAAAATATAAGTCTTTAATAAATGAGAAACACTTTTCATATAGACTCTTTCTCAATGCATACAACAATTCATTAAATTACTTCCAATGCAGATACTTAATAAAACCACCAGCCTATCAGAAAACAAACTACACATCATATGACACAATCTAAAAAATAATTACATGACTAAATATATAAATATATTTGTATGCAGTATGTTCAAAACAATTCTAAATACATAATTAATAAAATAAGTAATAATTATTTTATCCTGGGTTAAAATCATACATAACCCTGTTTACATTTTAAAATGTGTTTAATGGTATTCATAGCATTTAAACTGGGTGGTGAATCAGGTCTAAAATAATCCATTCATATTCAGCTAATTCAATCCTTTTAACTAAATCTCATCCTTGCTTGCTTATACGCACTTTCTGGAGCACCCTAAACTTTAAAAGATGTTCATTGCCTTGCTGGATAATGTGTTTACTAATTGCATTCATATCAATGTTTCTATGAATATCTGATAAATGGGAACTACATTTTTGGTTAATTTTTCCTATGTAAAAACTTTCACATTTCAAGCAGATAGCAAAATATATAACATTTTCAGTACAGTGCGTCACAAACACATTAAATATAAAAAGTTTCATAATGTGTACATGTACATTATCCAAATTAATATAACTACAATATAAGCAATTTAACAGGGGACTTTACTTTTCTTATTAATAGGGGGCTGTTTTAATTGATAAAATGCCTTATCTTTATAACATAAATGTTGTTTCAGTTTCTTTTCTTTTTATATACAAAATATGGCTTATCACCAACTATTGTTTTTAATTTCAGGGTCAGAATTTAAAATAACCAAGTTATTTTGGATTATTTTTCTAATTAGAGCACTATGTCTATTAAACCCAGTGGAATAATTCCTATTTTCTCTATTTCTAGAAATAGTACTACCCTCAGAAAAATAGGATTTACCTAGTCCTCCAGATTCTGAAATCACAAATTCCATATTGCTCTTTACCAGCTCAGGATCATATCTCTTAGTATAAATGTCAACAATCATATTCTCCATTTTACACAAACAACACTCCTCTGATGTATTCAATCTATTGGCCCTTAAAAATGACTTCTAACCACACTTTTGTGAACATATCTAGGATGCATGCTATTAGACTATACATATCTAGTAGTTTGAACATTTTTCTATGTATCATAGTATCAAAACATCCATTTCTAAAATTAATATCCCAAAAATTTTTTTTTCATAAGAATAATTCAAATCAAATATGAGCAAATTAGTTGTCTTCTATAAATCAATCATAACCATTTTCAGAGAATCACTACTACTAGTCCAAATAAGAAACATGTGGACGACTACGATCTTGATTACAAAGGGAAATTATATTGAAAAAAAACAATATAAAAATATAAAGATATATATGGGATATATGTGCCTCTAATACAAGAGGTTTAAAGAATCACACAGTGGAAACTCTAGCTTGGCTAGATTTTTCTTTTAATTTTTACTGATTGGTCTGTGTGACTTTTTTACTCAGTGTTTTATAGTTTGGGACTTTGGAAGATAGGGGTTGTTTGATGAGAAATTCAACTTAACTTGGATTTTTTTTAAATTCCAGTAAAGTGTGTTTGCTTTATTACTGTACGTTAATACTATATTTTTAATAGTTTAGATGAAGATTGTGGTAATAGCTCTGATGAGCTTCAGTAATTAATGTAAACTAGCTAATTAGTATGCAAAAGCTTCATAATGCAAATATTAGAAATCAGAAAGAAATTAAAACATACTTTGATGAAAGAAGAGCATTAAATAAGGAATATAAAATAATTTATCCCATACAGCTGCTTAGCTTTGGAAAGGTTAATATTTAAAAACTAAGCAATGTCTCCAAGAGGAATGCATAACCTGATTTAAAGATCAAAAATAAGTGCCAGAAATAAACACATACAATGAATAAGAAATAGAAAATATAATATAAAACTGATACAGAATAAATCTTAAATGAATATGCCAGGAATTTAAGCTTCAATAACACAGGGAAAACCTTTTCCTTGTTTATGGGTTTTATTAGTAAATTAACATTAAAATATGCATACATGTCCAATTTAATAATACATTTTAAAGAAGTTGGAGATGATGGGATTGATGGACCTATTGCTGAACTGCTAAACATTTACCACAGAAAGTGATATTTTTTCATGAGGTCATGAGATCACAGTAAATATTCAAGAAAAAGGTTTGGACACCACCTTCTTGAAACTGATTTACTTGGCAACAGAAGTAACAACAAAATAAACATCCCACATGTATTTCTTACAGACTGGGCTGTTTATTAAATACAGATCATCAACTTTATCAGTAATTACCAATATTATGTAATATAATATATCAAATTATAGTCAAACTAGATAAGATTAATATATTCTGAAACTTTCTACATACTACTATTGTACTATAATTTATGTTTTTGCATTTAAAAATCATTTTCATGGTGGTTTTCTAGATGAAAGAAAAACTGTTTTAAAGAGGGAAACCGGTACCCAATTGTCCAGAGACTCCTTGTTGGTATAGTGGCAGTGTCAATCATATGGAACAGGTTCATACATTTAATAAAGGTTACTAGGCTAACAGCCCTAGTTCCATTGCAAATATAATCATATTTAATCTGAGTTGCCCCAATTGTCAATGGTTAGGTGAGTGTAGTTCACAAAGTAACTGTCTATGGTAGTTAATACTGACTTCCTCTGTGAAGGAGTGAATTGTGGTCACCCATCCATTGATCTAGGTTGCATTCGAAAAGGGTCATGGTGTGGCTCTGTTTCATATGAATGTGAGGCGATCCTACCTTCAGCCCCTAAAGAAGGGTCAGAGTTTTCCTTTTCCATTGAGTTGTAATGAAGTATTTTAGAATAGATAAATTCTGAATCCTGGAATAAACAGTATGTTCATTTTGAAGACTGATGCCATCTTATTAAAATGTCTCTCCTTCCAAAAATATTGCATATCATTCAAGCTTTGACAAGAAACAATATTAAAAAAAGAAACTTTTTACTTATGGTACCTTAAAAAAATAAGAATCACAAATAATGATCCCAAAAGATCTTAGCATAAATGAGGAATTAAATTACTTAAAAACTTATACTAGATCTGTAATAGTAAGTTTATTCTACACTGTCTAGTCAAGAATTGTAGAGCAAATTGTAAAGATAACGAATCAGTTATTAATCTAAACATGGTGATGCTATTTGTTCCATCTCTATAAAAATTACAGAGAATATGTAGATAATCTTAATTGTTTTCAATATAACATCCATACCCCACTTAACTGACAATATAGGCATTCAATTCTAAACATGCTTAAGGGTTCTATATATGAGCACACTGAACTCAAACCTTGGTTAAATTTACTACATTTTTTCTGACACAATAGAAAGAAAAAATCCTGGGGGTAGTGTAATCATTATAAAGGCACACATTTGGAATCGAGGAAAACCTCAATAGTGTATTAAATTTACACAATGATAACTGGTTCATAATTCAAGCAGAAAGAACAAAACACCATCTCAAAATATATTTAAATTAATAGATCACTTATGCGACATAACTTATCAGAGACTGTCAAGATCAAATAAGAGAATGGCCAATATGCAACTTTGACAGACTTCCTCCTAGTAAGGAAAGACCAATGGGGTAGAAATCAGAGATTGCAAGGTTATCCCCAATGAAACAGTTGGCCCACAACATAAACCACTGGTTGCTACAATTAGCAGCAGCCAGTAGCCAGAGGATGCTCTAAGATCAACAGAGATTTGGCTGAAAGGTTGAAGCTGACTGGAGAGAAAACACGAGCTCAAGGAAATACTGAGGGATGTAACACTTCAGGAAGTGGTAATAGGTGAAGCTGAAGAATGGAAACACCTAAAAACAGCATGTGTGAAGACTATAGAATAGACATGTGGTTGAACCAGGTATGGAAATAAGTTCCATACAGAAAGCTGATGGTGGAATTAAGACTTCTAGGTAGCCATCAAAAGAGAGTACCAGTGTGGGGAAAATGTGAGAGATAGAAAAGTTGGATCAGGGAAAGAAGGAATACTGGTTGGCTAACAAATAGGCAAACAAAGCAATTGCAATAACAAAGAATAAGGCATCAAAGGCACTCTGCCATCTTCTGGAAAGTGAATCAGCATATGACACAATGAAACAACTATCAGTTTTGCAAGGCAAAGACAGAAAGATAAGGAAGATAGCTATCAGACAGCTTTTATAAGGGATGCCAGCAACATCCTGCTCACCAGTCCACAGGGCATCAATGGCAGATGGAAGGAGTACTTCCAGCATCTTCCAAATAAAGAGAATCCCACAGAAGTTGTAGTGTCTCAAACAAGGTCTCTGATGGAGGAGGACGCCACCCTTGAAGAAGAACAGCACTAAGAAAAATTAAGTCAGGGATTAAAAGGCTGAGATAAGGTCAGGTAGATATGATCAAGACGTTGGGTGAGTTAGGGGAGAAATAGTGCCAAAGGGTGCTCAACTACATGGTGAGAAAGATATATCACAAATGACAGGAGAATAAACATTCTAGTGTCAGTGTACTAGAAAGGGCACATTCACAACTGTGGGAATGTGGGCAGTACAGAAGTAACAAACTCCTGTCAAACTGCATGAAAGTTCTGGAGAGGGTGATTGGCATATGAATATGCAAAGTAGTATAAAGTAAGATGGGAGATAAGCAGTTCCTATTCAGATCAGGATGCAGCACAAATGATTCAATGTCTGCAGTAAGAGAGAGAGTGGAAAAGAAGCTAGAGATTTTAGAGTCCACCTGGACACTCCTGGACTTGGAGAAAGCAACAGTGTTCAGACTCACAGAGGGGTTCCCAGTGGAAGTGGGTGTGCATCAGGGTTCAGCTGTGAGCCCAATGCTGTTCATACTAGTGATGAACTACAAAAGCAAATGGGGGGGGCAGATCCACAAAGCTGATGATGTGGCATTACAGGCAGACTCTAAACAAGATCTTCCACAAATGAGAAATGGAACACAACACTGAAGGCATACAAGATGAAACTGAGTGCAGATAAGTCAGTTGAAATGGCAGCAAATGGAGGAAATCAGAAAAAGCTGAAAAATAAGATAAAGAAAAATAGTGGAACAGGTTAAAAGCATCAGATATTTGGAAGAGTTGGTTGATGATACAGGAAGTCTGAATGTAGAAATTAAAGTTAGAATCTCACTAGATTATGATTCAACCTCTACTACAAAGACTTGACCACTGATAACAGCTCACCTGTAAATTAATGAACATTATTTTTGATTGGCATATCAACGGCAGATATCATTTGCAAATAGTGTACACAGTTTACCAAGTTTTCCCCCAAGATTATTGATAATAAAATACATGGTGTCTTAAAGTTTCTATACATATAAACCCAAATGGAATGAGGGCATATCTTTTGTGAAAAGACAATTCTATGTATTTAATAGAGCCAGTAACATTGCTTAAAACATTTAAATTTATTAGTAGACAGTATCTCAACATTTGGAATAAGCTCCTTTTTGAGATAAGGGCTACCAAAGATAAACCTACATTTCCTCCCTGCCAGGCTCAGGACCAAAATTAAATGCAGCACTGCCACAACCCAACTCTCAGAAATTCTACAATAAAGCTACTTTGTGTTTGATCCCTGACATGTTCCCACCTTAATATAATTGAATATGAAATCACTGCATCATATAAATGCTTCATTGACTTACTAAGCCATCTACAGAGGACTTGTATAATACTAGTAGTTATTCTGTACAATATAACTTAATCATGCCTTTTCACAAAGTACTGACAGATTAGCTACCATTTAATATATCTTCAGACTATCACCCTAAGTACTTCATCCATACATGTTTAGGGTCTGCTATGGCAGTCACCCTCTAACTCCTGAGTAGTATGACATGCCCTAGTCATTCACCATCTAGTAATATGGCTCAGCAATCTGCTCTTACCCCATGATTGGCAGGTATAAATAAGTTAGTTATAGCAACTGCTTTATGCTTACTGACTGTTTATTGCTGCTATAGACTATTAGCACAACTTCTGAGAGATGTAAACATTTAAGTAAGATGGAAGCAAACATCTTGCATCAGCCCAATATCAATAGACATCATACATCCAAAAGATCACATCAAATCACATCATACATCTAGGGCCATGTCTTTAGCAGATGCTTCAAAGAAAAATTTGCCAAAGCTGCTTCCTATAACACACTCCTAAAAATCCCGGCCTCCAGCACATAAGGCAACACCTTCTCGATGTACACTGTCACATGATGTGAATCCTCATGGCTCACCCAAGGGTCACCAGGAAGGCAGACCTAAGCATACATGACTCACAAAGTCTACTTTGACTCAACAAACTGTTCTGGTTATAGATGCCTCTATAATCAGGCCTACAGACTCCACACACAGCAAAACAGACAGGAGAAGTATGACTTGTATGCTGCTCTTCTGGTGAAGAAATCCATATCAAGAGGACCCAAAGGTCCCTTAAATCAGACAGATATGATTAAAATCTAGAGGTGGAACATGACAGAGTGAATTAACCAAGGGGCTCCACCAACTGAGTAATGCAAGGAGACATGATGTAACATAGTACAAATGTGCTTCAGTGAAACAAATGTTGAGCAGTAAATTAACTTCACAAAGAATGACATCTAGATAAGAAAAGATAATTGACTTTCACAACTGGTCTCATAAAAGTGTCATTCTAAGGGAATCCAATTAATGTTGGCTTAAAATGAGATGGCAGATATGACTTCTTGTTTCACCTGAGAGAGTTTATACCTCTCATACAAGAGCTTCTGTACATTGACTTAAGCCATTTGCTGACCCCATACACCCTTTTTAAGTGTATTCCCCCTACTGGACATTCCAATATAGACTCAGTCCTGACATCATGGTGGCACTAATCAATCCTATGAGTCTGAACAGAATGGTGCCAGAACTCCAGAAATTAAAGTGTCCATGTTTGTGCAATTACTGAGATGTGATTTCAATGCAATTACAACACTCCCTTTTTACTAGGGGTTTATTACCTATCATACCATCAGGCCCTTGATCAGCTGTGGAGGAGTACCCCTATACGTCAGAAATATCATCCAACATCAAATTTTCCCATGACTCTTAAAGTGGGCCACCTTTAGATCCAACATATCCTTATCAAATCCAGCTATTACTTCACTGTTACCCATGGATCCTCTTTAATGTCATCCAAATATCAAGGAATTAATTTAATGTCACTGATACAATAAATATCAAATGAAGTACCTTCTTACAATAGCATGTAAATTACCCAAGCTTTCATTGGTGCACTTACAACTTTAAAATTAAATGTGCTTAGTGTTTCCTAGACTGCATTAATACCAATGTGTTACAACAAATTTTATAACTATTGACTAGAAACTGCAATATTTTTACCCGATCCTTAGCAACCTGCCCAGAGTGTACTCTATAAGCTACCTCTTAATTCCAAGTTAAATCTGACCACAAATCAGTCATTTGAATATCTCCATAGAGCCAGTGATGTAACAGGCAGTACATACACTTTAGTTCTATTGCAACACCAGGCAGTTTGAGTGTGGACACTCCAATGCAGCATATGGGTGGAGGTGCCATACTCCTCAGTGTATCATCCTTCAGATGAGACGTTAAATCGAGGTCCCATCTGCTTGAGTTGGCGTAACTCAGGAGAATGGAAAAGATCCCATGGCATACATCAAAGAGAGTAGTGGTCCTTTATTTATATACAAAAAGAACTGCTATTTAAAACATATTTACAAATGTACAAATTATATATATATATATATATATATATATATATATATATATGTGTGTGTGTGTGTGTGTGTGTATATATATATATATATATATATATATATATATATATATATATATATATATATATGGGTCTACTTTGACCCATCAAAATAACCCTTCAGCGAAACTTAGTTTCGCTAGTCCGGTTTCATGAAAGTGCATTTCTCCAGAAATGTACTTTCACGAAACTACAGTTTACCGCAATTGTTGCTGGAGATTGCGGTACAGTGGGGCTAAGGAAATTTTCCCTTTTCCCAACTGTACTGCAATTTTGGAGTAGGTATATAAAAGTAGCGGGGGTGTGGGGGATGCATGGGGGTTTGCCCCCCTGCATAATTTATTGTAGTCCTTTTTTCGTTTTTTTTTTAATGCTTCAGTGATCTGTAATTTCGTGAAAGTGCATTTCCAGAGAAATGCACTTTCGTGAAACCTGAACTATATATATATATTTTTATTTTATTTTAAATTTGTTGACCGGGATAGTCTGACTGGATACATTTCCATTTTCAGCGGAGGCCCGGGGAAAAAAGTTCCAAATTACAAACAGATAAAGACAAGCAAGTTACAGTATACGCACAAACATATTGTATTAACATACAAGTTACAGTCTCACATTTCAGAGTATATGCACAAACATATTGTAGTAACATACAAGTTACAATCTCACATTTCAAGTTTATGATGAATACAGTTTATATACAGAAATATATACAAATATGTTACAGTTTCTCTTATCAAACCTATAGGTGCAGCTTATATACAGAGTATCTCCAAAGATATTACAGTTTCTCTTTTCAAACCTTTTAGTGTAAGAGGTAAGTTGCTATGAATAAGAACTTGCAGGGATATGGAAGTAGATGGGGCTTTAGCCAGGGTTAAAGCAAGGACATAACCAGTGATTTTTAAAATACTGGGTTAGATTTTTTTTGAACTGATTAAGGGAGGGGTTCAGAGTAAGGTCAGATGGGACCAAATTCCAGGTTTTGCCTACTGAATTTGCAAATAAAGATTCTCCAGATACGTTGTTAGGTTTAACAGATTGAACCAAATGTTTTGTAGTGGAACGAAGAGGCCTAGCATTTTTGTAGTGATGGATAATGTTTTTAAGGCAGGGCATTTTTCTGGATGGTTAATAACCTTGAATTCTACAGTAAGTTGATTAAATTGAATTAGCCTGGGGAGTTCTAGCCAACCTAAGAGATGTAGGTTTTGACAATGGTGTGTCCTGTAGGGAGTTCCTGTGGCAAACCTGGCAGTTTGATTGTATCAGCTAGAGAGTTTGCTAAGATTAGTTTTGTTCAAGTTAGTGAGTATTGGTGAAGCATACAGTAGATTTGAAAGCAGATGGGTACGGGCAATGGCAGTCCTAGCTAGAGGGAGTGAGAAAAGGTTTGTTTTTGTATGGGGAGACAAGTTTTTTTTAACGGTTTTAATAGTTTGGTTTACATGCATATCACATTTGAGGTTGTTGTCTATTATAACACCCAGGAGTTTGGTATACAGTGAGATTATGATTTTTTGTGTCTTTCGGCTTTTCCCGGTTAGGGGTCGCCACAGCGGAACTCTGGTCCACTAATGATTGGCAGTAGATTTTTTACGTGCCGAGTTTGCCAGCCCTGACGCACAACCTTCAATGAAGATACGCCGATTCACGCATGTCTCCACACAGAAGACGCTCTAGCTGAGAATCGAATGGCACAACGTCTTGCTGTGAGGCGACAACGCTACCACAGCACCACCACCGCAGTATACAGTGAGATTATGATCCCATTGTTAGATGTTATAGTAAAATAAGGTTGAGATGATTTGCGAGTAGGGGAGAAGAGCAAATGAAATAAGTATGTATATATATATATATATATATATATATATATATATATACACACACACACACACACACACACACACATATATATATAAAACACACAGATATATTTACAGACATTCATAATTTCCTTTACATCATACTAAATATTCAACTCTATTAGACCCCTAGTCCCTTTTCCATAACCACTATTTACTCTTTCATTCAATATAACCCATATGATATAAAATGACATCTACTTTTTTAACATTCTTTACTTCTCTTCTTAAAATATCCATATTTATTTATTTATTTTACATTTGTTGACCAGGAAAATCCGACTGGATGCTTGTCCATTTTCAGCGGAGGCCCAGGGAGAAAAGCTCCACGGTACAAATCAGCTAATAATTACAAGTAATACAGAGGTGTTCACATTCATAGAGAGTAACAGACTTAACAAAGCTAAGTAACATATTATTAATGCTTAGTTTAAGTTAACATATAGGTATTACTTATGCTTAGTTCAAGTTTACATGTCAGGTATGAAGGCTGACAAAGGTCAGTTTAAGGTGAAGTTAGATTCAAGTTTAACAGTTCTGGATGGGATACACTCAAGTATTCAGGTTAAGATGTAGTTATTCCATACTTGTGTGGTAGAGTAGAAGATAATAGTGAAGGAATAGGTAGGTAGGTAGGTAGAGGGGGAGACACTGTAACTGTATAGTAGGTAGTGGGAATAATTGGTAGGGGAGCAATAGGGAAGGTTGAAAGGATGTTGGGATATGTATGCAAGGCATGAAAAAGGTGTTAGTTTCAATAGCTGATGTAGGGGGTATAGATTGTAAGGTGGGG
Organism: Protopterus annectens; assembly: GCF_019279795.1. NCBI lineage: Eukaryota > Metazoa > Chordata > Ceratodontiformes > Protopteridae > Protopterus > Protopterus annectens. The sequence goes on from NC_056728.1 coordinate 178,917,892, forward strand.
GGGGGGTTAGCCAAGTGGTGAGCATGTGCAGATCCAAGAGTGCTTGAGGTGTTCCTTCAAGAGTTTTTTTAAATGTGTCCTTTGAGATAGCTGAAGTAATAGATGTGGGTAGGGAGTTCCAGATTTTGCCAATATAGTTAGGGAACAGGGAGTCACCTGCTGTGTTGTTGGTTTTAGTGATCTTAATTAGTCTTTTGTTGCTAGAGTGAAGTTGTCTAGCATTAGCTTGGGGGTACTAGCAGATTAGCCAGTGATGTGGTTTTGTCTGGGAATAATAGGAGGTTGTGGGCAAAGGATAGTTGATAATAGTTCAGGAGATTAGGGAATTCAAGCCAGTCAAGTTGTTTTAGGGATAGGAAGTGGTGGGCATGATAGGGTGCACCTGTTGCAAATTTTGCAATTTGATTATAGCAAGGGTTGAGCTTGCCAATTTCGGTTTTGGGTAAGTTGGTGAGTATGGGTGAGGAACAGAATAGTGTTGAGAGAAGGTGAGTCTGAGCAATTGTTATCCTAACAGTTTGTGTTAGAAGGGTTTATTTTTATATACACTGTTCAGTTTTTTGTGAATAGTTTTAATAGTATGGTTAATATGAAGATCAAATTTGAGGTTATTATCGATGGTAACTCCTAGCAATTTGGTGTGAGTGTTAGGGGAGATGATGGTCCCATCTCTGGAGACTATGTTAAATGGAATGTGTTTGGTGGTAATTTTGGTGGGTGAGAAAAATGATAGTTTTTTTTTTGGGGGGGGGTTTAGAAGTAAATGTTTGCTAAGAAACCAGTTTTCTGTGGTATAGAAGACTTCTTGTGTTATAGAGAGAAGTGTCTGGGGGTCATTGGCTGAACAAACAAGTGTAGAGTTATCAGCATGTTGTATAACTGTTGTATTTTGACAGTGTGAAGATTGTTTGTGAATATGGAGAATAGGAGGGGACCTAAAATGGATCCTTGTGGGACCCCTGTGGTGATGGGTAGCAGTGAGGATAAGGTATTGTCCCACTGAACTGCTTGTTGTCTCCCATGTAGGTAGTTCTGAAACCATGCTAGGGTTTGGTTACTTAGGCTGAGATCAGCAAGGGCATGTAACAGTTTGATGTGACTGACCATATCAAAGGCTTTGGATAGGTCCAGAAATATGGCAGAAGTTAGTTTGCTTGTGTGTTTGTTTTGATTGATGACATTTGTGAAGGAAAGTAGGGCTGTGGTAGTGCTATGTGCTGGCCTAAATCCATGCTGTGTAGGAGAAAGCATTTGGTTGTTAAGCAAGTATGGCATGAGTTGGTGGTGGATGCATTTCTCAAGTATTTTGGTCAGAGGAGACAGAATGGCTATGGGGCGATAGTTGGTGAGATCGGTTGAGGTTCCACCTTTATGGAGGGGGATAATATAGGAGATTTTCCAGATGGGTGGGATTGAGGTTACTGAGATAGATCTGTTTAGTAAGATAGGTGTGGGGAAGGCAAGTTCATTAGCAGCCAGCTGAAGGAATTCAGCAGGTAGTTTATCAGCTGCTAGTGAGATAGGTTTGAGTTGCAGCAGAAACTTTTTGACATAGTTGGTTGGGATGGGTAGAAACTGTAAGGAAGTTTTAGGTGTATCTGAAGGTTGCGAGAGATTAGTAGTAGTAGTTGTTGCCTGTTTAGGAACAAAGTTCACAATAGTCTCTATGAAATACTTCTTAAATGTGTCTGGTATATTTTTTATTTCATTAGCAGAAGTAGGGGATGGGGTGGAGGGGTGGCCATGGTGGAGTATATTGTTTACGCCTGCCCAGAATTTCTTTGGGTTGTTTTGCTGCTTGTTTTGTAGGTCAAGGAAATAGTTCTTTTTATCTAAGAAGATTGACCTTTTTGTTTCATTTCTGAGCTGTTGGAATTGTATCTTAGCTGCTGATGTTTTATTCACTGTCCAGGTCTGCCAGGCTTTGTTCCTGTCTGAAATTTTCTTTTTAGTCTCTTTGGTGAGCCAGAGGGCTGTTTTAGTTTTGAGTTTAATGATACAGGGTGAGCCATGGGCATTCAGGATGCTTAAAAAGGTGTTGTTGAAATGGTTTACAGCCTCTTCTAGGGGTAAGGTCTTTAGTATGCCCCAGTCATGGTGTTTTAGTTTGAGTTTGAATTTGTTGGGGTCAAAGTTTTTTGTGTTGTGGGTTGTTATTGATCTGGACTTAGGGGTGGATTGGGTTTTGAGTTTAAATAGAAAAGTGGGTTGATGGTCGCTGAGGGTGTCTGTGAGGACACCTGCCTGGTATGGGGTATGTGTCCTGTTAATTAATATCCAGTCTAGGAGGCTTTCTTTAATTTTAGGAGTTCCTAGTCTAGTGCTACTGAGGATAACTTGTGAAAAGTTATAGAGGTTAATATGGTTGGCTAGGTTTAAGGTTGAGCAGATATTCCAATCTATGCTGAAATCACCAAGTATAATGGCTTCCTGAGGGAGGTTTTGGTTTGACCATTGTAGGAAGGCTTCTGTGATTGGGATTTTACTGCCTGGCGGTATATAGCATGTGACAATATTGAGTGACTTTTTGTTACTAAGTTTGAGTTTAGCTAGGAGGATTTCAGCGTTGTTGAAATTGGGAATATCTACAATAATTGTGGTAATATTTAGGGTATTCTTACAGAGTAGGGCTACACCCCCTCCTTTTTTTAGTTAATCGAGCTTGGTGAAGTACATTGCAACCTGTAGGTAGAAGTTCTTTGTCTGCAATAGTGGACTTTAGCCAGACATAATATATCAGGGTTGTAGGTGGAGAGTAGTGCAATTAGTAAGTGTACCTTGTTGTTAACACTTCGAATATTTAATCACATCAATGTTTATTTTATCCACTTCTTTTATATCTTTGAAAAATGTTTTTCTAGTTTTCCCTATAATGTTTTATCCTCTTACTTTTCAAAACCACATTCTGTACTTCCTTCTTCTTCTTGGCAATATAAACATATTCAGTTCTGTACTTTCTTCTTCTTCTTCTTGGCAAAGTAAACATATTCACTCACTTGTCTTTTTATATAGCATATTCCCTTTTACTTGTAATTTATCTATTAGCAGTCTTCACAAAAAATCTTGACATTCTACTTTATGATTACACTATTTGTTTCTTATTGTATAGCTTAAATTTTTTTATTTGATTTTCCTGTGGTTTTACATAGTAATATTTTATCATTGAATTCTTATACCATTCTTTTCTGTCTTTTTCTATATCATTAATTTTTATTTTCCACAAAAACATTTTCCTTTGTTAATATTTTTCTTCATTTATACACTTTCTTTTTTTGTTCCATACCCCCAATTTTATCATACTTATTTTAATTACAGTTTTACTATTAATCTCTCATCCTTTTCATCTATCCACTTTAACGCTTTGTACAAATATAATAAAACAGCATGTACCACTTTGTTAATTAGACCTAAACCTCCCTCCTCTTTATTTACCTACAAAACTTCTCTTTTTACTGGTTTTAATCTAGAATCCCATATTAATGAAAAAGAAATACCTGCAACAATTCCTTTTCAAATACTGGTGGCAACATAAATATACTTGCTAAGTATGCTACTTTTCCCCATTCAGTACTGAATTTATCAAATAAGCCTTTTTTTCTGAATGATAATTTATATGTTGTCCAGAAAAGACAGTTGAATTCTACTTTCATCTTGACAACTTTTATACCTAACACTGAAATTTAATTTATTGTAAAATATATACCCTACCTTTACTACATCACCTAAACCTTTACTTTTATCTTTATTCAAAGTCATCCCTATCACCTGTAGACACTTGTTTGTGCAAATATTTACTTTTTTTATCCAAATTTAGTCAAAAGTCCATATACTCTAGGGTGAAAGCCCATATACTCAAACTTTATTTTCAAGAGATGAAAATAAAGAAAGCAAATCCCAAACTGCACATTTTTCCCAGGGCAAGTAAGCACTTGACCAATGTGAGTAATATGCCCTTTTCCCCACTGTACTGCGATCTCAGAGTTGGCATTTATAGTTAGGGGGTGTGGGGGTGTAGCCCCCCCCCACCTAGGTGGGTTTCAGATACTACACTGAGTCTTCCTGAAGTTTTGTGCAAGTGTTTACTTGCCCTGGGAAAAACGCATAGTTCAGGATTTTAGTTTTCGTTATTTTCATCTCATGAAAATAATGTTACAGTATTTGGGCTTTCGAGCATGCAAAGTAGATATATACATTTACATATATACACACACACATATATATATATATATATATATATATATATATATATATATACATATATATATATATATATATATATATATATATATACACACACACACACACACACACACACACACACACACACACACACACACACACACACATATATAAATATATATGATTTTTGTTTTGCTCCAATCACTTACATTTTTATGCATCTGGTCCTAAAGACAAATCCATAATTATATGTCCTTATACTTTATATTTTCAAACTCTTTATTCTCTTTGTCTGTTAACTTTTTTACTTTCCACACTTTTTCACTACATTCTTTTCTTCTTTAAACATTTCTTGTAGATATTGTACTTCAATATCCATAATCTTTTCCCGAGTTTTTCATTTCTCCTTTTACATTTTTACTCTCATCACACTACCATTTTCCTTTACTATGCTGCTCAGTTGGCTGAATACTACTTTTTTCCTTATGAAAATATCTTTGTTTATATAACATTTTTTAATTTCTTTTATATAATTCTTTTTATTTGCCAAAGTACTTTCTATTATGTTCTAAATCTTCCAGTGCATTGTTATATGTTCTATTTTTCTCTCTACTTTTCTCACATCATATTGCCACTGTAAAAAACATTTTTTGTATTTGTCCTTAAATGTCATCCAGCATTCAAATCAATTTGTATAAAATGTTTAATTGTTTTCCTTCAATCCATATTTTCTTATTTATCCTTTTTATTCCTTTGCCTATTTTTGTATATTCCTTGTTTTCCTTTATCACTAGCCATATTGCAAGATTATCAGAAAATCCTGTTTAAACTATCTCCCATTCTCCTATAACTAAACCTCTTGTTACAATAAAGTGATTTATTTCAGTTCTATACATACTCCTTTTGTAAGTCCATGAATTTTTGTCCCAAAGATTTAACTTACACTGGGCAGGATTCATGAAGCCTCCGTGTAAGAGTTATAACTCATACACGGAGGCTGCAGTTAAACGGAGTGATGTCAGCATGCTTTGCATATTCATGAGAGCATGCTGAATCATACTTAAGGCTAACATGGTCCATGTAAGACAGTAGGGGGCGTGTTCGTAGGCTGAGCCCTGTAAGCGGACACGCCCCCAGAAGAGGAAAAGTGCCCAAAGTAAACACCCACGACGGAGTCCACGGAAATGTGAATAAACAGAACACAACACATGCCCCCACAGACTATGAACAGAAAACATATAAATAAACATGTTATATATTTTTTTTAAATTGTAAAATGTTTAACCGTGAGTGCTTTCGTTTAGCGTGCGTAAGCGCAGCTACAGTTATCAGTCAGTGGGAAAGCATATAAGAACTAAATATGCAAAAAAAGCCAGGAAGCAATAGCGTAGTGGTAGAGATGTCGGCTGAAGAGCAGGCATTCATAGTTCGAGCCCCCACAACACCAATTTTTTATTTTTAGCAAAATAAGCACGAAACAAGTCCCTGACAAATATGTACACATAAAACCACATTTTATGTAAAATGTAATGAAATAGCCCATTTATATTGAAGACATGTGAGGTAACAAAAGAATAAAAAATGCCAGATGTGCCCATAGCTGAGCTACAGTTTAACAGGGTGAGTGCATCTGCCCGTAGATGAGCAGTGGTTTAACTGGTGCAAAATGAGTGCCCGTAGCTGAGCAGTGGTTTAACATGCTAAATCTATGTGCCCCTAACTGTGCTGAGCGTAATTGCGTGCTGATAGCCAAATGAGGCTTAAACCAGCGTACCCCGTTTGCGTGGAGCTGTGCACCGCGCAAACAAGCTTACCAACGGGCAACATTGAGCAAGCCGTATCAAAACTGCCTTTACACAGACACACCCCTCAGCATGTCTAGACAGTCATAAAAAATAAAAAGTAGTGGCCAGGTTCGAACCCAGGATACTATACACCATAGTCAAGGTACCAAACCACTAAGCCATGACAGCAGTACCTATAAATGCAATAATAGCTAATATATAGGAATGAATACAAACTGGAGCATGACAATGCAGGTTTACTGAAGTTGATACAATTCCAAAATGGCCAATCACAGATATGTGTGGGAAAAATGGACTATATAAGCCCCATAGGCGGGAATACACAGCATAAACTATTGTAGAACTGAACTGCAGGCAGAATGACAGGAGTAGGAGAGGGTAGTTGCTTTCGAGCACAGAGGTGGGGAGTTGAGGAGTCCAGGTACATGGTCTGGCTCCTAGTCCACAATCATGAGGCCCAACTCATGCAGGGCCAGGTCCTCTGGTGAGCATACAGGGCTGAGGCGTGGGACCGGTTGGCTCATGATCTCACCAGTGCCACAGGGATTCCAAGGACTGGTGAGCAGGTCCGTCACCACCATGCGGACCTGAAGAGATGCAAGCAGGACCAACTGAACCTTTGGATCCAGGAGACCCGGCAAACACCTAACGCCCCACTACTGAGTAAGTTACATTTAATTATGTATGTAAGAAATTAAACTAGCTGATATGATGGAGATGTGTATTCCAATATTACTTCATTTATATTACAGCTGCAGGTGTCCGTTCTGCGAACCACAGAGCCTATGGCGATAGGCTGGTGCGGTTGCGCCACCAGGCAGGTCAGTAGTCCACTACCAGTAACTGTAAAGAAATATAAAAGTATGACAGTCAGCAAAAGAGTGCAGTGTAGTCACTAAGGAATAAAATGCGCAAGTAACAGTGTGAAAGTGTCTGCAAGTATAGCTTGATTACAAAAGTGTGTTTCAGCCTGTAAGTTAAACCAAAAAATGAAACAGGTAAACACGTTGCTGATGCACAGGGTGACTACATAGAAGTGTATTAGTAGTATCATGTTGGTAACAGTGCAGTGTGCTGCTATGACTGTGTGTTTATCCCAGCATGCCTGCTGCAGTAACTGTATGAATGTCCTGAATTGTTATCTGCACCCATAGTACATACCAAAGTGTAACAGCTGCACATAATTGCATGCCGGTGGTAAGGTTGTCAACAGATAGCCGCATACATGGGTAGCACAGGGGGAAAGCTAACGCAAGTAGTGATATGCAATGGTGGGCATGTACATTAATTATTCAACTCTATTAGACTAGTCCTTTCTCCATAACCACTATTTACTCTTTCATTCAATATAACCCATATGATATAAAATGACATCTACTTTTTGTAACATTCTTTACTTCTCTTCTTAAAATATCCATATTTATTTATTTATTTTTATTAATTTGTTGACCAGGAAAATCCGACTGATGCTTGTCCATTTTCAGCGGAGGCCCAGGAGAAAAGCTCCACGGTACAAATCAGCTAATAATTACAAGTAATACAGAGGTGTTCACATTCATAGAGAGTAACAGACTTAACAAAGCTAAGTAACATATTATTAATGCTTAATTTAAGTTAACATATAGGTATTACTTATGCTTAGTTCAAGTTTACATGTCAGGTATGAAGGCTGACAAAGGTCAGTTTAAGGCGAAGTTAGATTCAAGTTTAACAGTTCTGGATGGGATACACTCAAGTATTCAGGTTAAGATGTAGTTATTCCATACTTGTGTGGTAGAGTAGAAGATAATAGTGAAGGAGTAGGTAGGTAGGTAGGTAGAGGGGGAGACACTGTAACTGTATAGTAGGTAGTGGGAATAATTGGTAGGGGAGCAATAGGGAAGGTTGAAAGGATGTTGGGATATGTATGCAAGGCATGAAAAAGGTGTTAGTTTCAATAGCTGATGTAGGGGTATAGGAGTGTAAGGTGGGGGGTTAGCCAAGTGGTGAGCATGTGCAGATCCAAGAGTGCTTGAGGTGTTCCTTCAAGAGTTTTTTTAAATGTGTCCTTTGAGATAGCTGAAGTAATAGATGTGGGTAGGGAGTTCCAGATTTTGCCAATATAGTTAGGGAACAGGGAGTCACCTGCTGTGTTGTTGGTTTAGTGATCTTAATTAGTCTTTTTGTTGCTAGAGTGAAGTTGTCTAGCATTAGCTTGGGGTACTAGCAGATTAGCCAGTGATGTGGTTTTGTCTGGGAATAATAGGAGGTTGTGGGCAAAGGATAGTTGATAATAGTTCAGGAGATTAGGGAATTCAAGCCAGTCAAGTTGTTTTAGGGATAGGAAGTGGTGGGCATGATAGGGTGCACCTGTTGCAAATTTTGCAATTTGATTATAGCAAGGGTTGAGCTTGCCAATTTCGGTTTTGGGTAAGTTTGTGAGTATGGGTGAGGAACAGAATAGTGTTGAGAGAAGGTGAGTCTGAGCAATTGTTATCCTAACAGTTTGTGTTAGAAGGGTTTATTTTTATATACACTGTTCAGTTTTTTGTGAATAGTTTTAATAGTATGGTTAATATGAAGATCAAATTTGAGGTTATTATCGATGGTAACTCCTAGCAATTTGGTGTGAGTGTTAGGGGAGATGATGGTCCCATCTCTGGAGACTATGTTAAATGGAATGTGTTTGGTGGTAATTTTGGTGGGTGAGAAAAGTGATAGTATTTTTTTTTTGGGGGGGGGGGGTTTAGAAGTAAATGTTTGCTAAGAAACCAGTTTTCTGTGGTATAGAAGACTTCTTGTGTTATAGAGAGAAGTGTCTGGGGGTCATTGGCTGAACAAACAAGTGTAGAGTTATCAGCATGTTGTATAACTGTTGTATTTTGACAGTGTGAAGATTGTTTGTGAATATGGAGAATAGGAGGGGACCTAAAATGGATCCTTGTGGGACCCCTGTGGTGATGGGTAGCAGTGAGGATAAGGTATTGTCCCACTGAACTGCTTGTTGTCTCCCATGCAGGTAGTTCTGAAACCATGCTAGGGTTTGGTTACTTAGGCTGAGATCAGCAAGGACATGTAACAGTTTGATGTGACTGACCATATCAAAGGCTTTGGATAGGTCCAGAAATATGGCAGAAGTTAGTTTGCTTGTGTGTTTGTTTTGATTGATGACATTTGTGAAGGAAAGTAGGGCTGTGGTAGTGCTATGTGCTGGCCTAAATCCATGCTGTGTAGGAGAAAGCATTTGGTTGTTAAGCAAGTATGGCATGAGTTGGTGGTGGATGCATTTCTCAAGTATTTTGGTCAGAGGAGACAGAATGGCTATGGGGCGATAGTTGGTGAGATCGGTTGAGGTTCCACCTTTATGGAGGGGGATAATATAGGAGATTTTACAGATGGGTGGGATTGAGGTTTCTGAGATAGATCTGTTTAGTAAGATAGGTGTGGGGAAGGCAAGTTCATTAGCAGCCAGCTGAAGGAATTCAGCAGGTAGTTTATCAGCTGCTAGTGAGATAGGTTTGAGTTTAAGCAGAAACTTTTTGACATAGTTGGTTGGGATGGGTAGAAACTGTAAGGAAGTTTTAGGTGTATCTGAAGGTTGCGGGAGATTAGTAGTAGTAGTTGTTGCCTGTTTAGGAACAAAGTTCACAATAGTCTCTATGAAATATTTCTTAAATGTGTCTGGTATATTTTTTATTTCATTAGCAGAAGTAGGGGATGGGGTGGAGGGGTGGCCATGGTGGAGTATATTGTTTACGCCTGCCCAGAATTTCTTTGGGTTGTTTTGCTGCTTGTTTTGTAGGTCAAGGAAATAGTTCTTTTTATCTAAGAAGATTGACCTTTTTGTTTCATTTCTGAGCTGTTGGAATTGTATCTTAGCTGCTGATGTTTTATTCACTGTCCAGGTCTGCCAGGCTTTGTTCCTGTCTGAAATTTTCTTTTTAGTCTCTTTGGTGAGCCAGAGGGCTGTTTTAGTTTTGAGTTTAATGATACAGGGTGAGCCATGGGCATTCAGGATGCTTAAAAAGGTGTTGTTGAAATGGTTTACAGCCTCTTCTAGGGGTAAGGTCTTTAGTATGCCCCAGTCATGGTGTTTTAGTTTGAGTTTGAATTTGTTGGGGTCAAAGTTTTTTGTGTTGTGGGTTGTTATTGATCTGGACTTAGGGTGGATTGGGTTTTGAGTTTAAATAGAAAAGTGGGTTGATGGTCGCTGAGGGTGTCTGTGAGGACACCTGCCTGGTATGGGGTATGTGTCCTGTTAATTAATATCCAGTCTAGGAGGCTTTCTTTAATTTTAGGAGTTCCTAGTCTAGTGCTACTGAGGATAACTTGTGAAAAGTTATAGAGGTTAATATGGTTGGCTAGGTTTAAGGTTGAGCAGATATTCCAATCTATGCTGAAATCACCAAGTATAATGGTTTCCTGAGGAGGTTTGGTTTTGACCATTGTAGGAAGGCTTCTGTGATTGGGATTTTACTGCCTGGCGGTATATAGCATGTGACAATATTGAGTGACTTTTTGTTACTAAGTTTGAGTTTAGCTAGGAGGATTTCAGCGTTGTTGAAATTGGGAATATCTACAATAATTGTGGTAATATTTAGGTATTCTTACAGAGTAGGGCTACACCCTCCTTTTTTAGTTAATCGAGCTTGGTGAAGTACATTGCAACCTGTAGAAGTTCTTTGTCTGCAATAGTGGACTTTAGCCAGACATAATATATCAGGGTTGTAGGTGGAGAGTAGTGCAATTAGTAAGTGTACCTTGTTGTTAACACTTCGAATATTTAATCACATCAATGTTTATTTTATCCACTTCTTTTATATCTTTGAAAAATGTTTTTCTAGTTTTCCCTATAATGTTTTATCCTCTTACTTTTCAAAACCACATTCTGTACTTCCTTCTTCTTCTTGGCAATATAAACATATTCAGTTCTGTACTTTCTTCTTCTTCTTCTTGGCAAAGTAAACATATTCACTCACTTGTCTTTTTATATAGCATATTCCCTTTTACTTGTAATTTATCTATTAGCAGTCTTCACAAAAAATCTTGACATTCTACTTTATGATTACACTATTTGTTTCTTATTGTATAGCTTAAATTTTTTTATTTGATTTTCCTGTGGTTTTACATAGTAATATTTTATCATTGAATTCTTATGCCATTCTTTCTGTCTTTTCTATATCATTAATTTTATTTTCCACAAAAACATTTTCCTTTGTTAATATTTTTCTTCATTTCTACACTTTCTTTTTTTGTTCCATACCCCCAATTTTATCATACTTATTTTAATTACAGTTTTACTATTAATCTCTCATCCTTTTCATCTATCCACTTTAACGCTTTGTACAAATATAATAAAACAGCATGTACCACTTTGTTAATTAGACCTAAACCTCCCTCCTCTTTATTTACCTACAAACTTCTCTTTTTACTGGTTTTAATCTAGAATCCCATATTAATGAAAAAGAAATACCTGCAACAATTCCTTTTCAAATACTGGTGGCAACATGAATATACTTGCTAAGTATGCTACTTTTCCCCATTCAGTACTGAATTTATCAAATAAGCCTTTTTTTCTGAATGATAATTTATATGTTGTCCAGAAAAGACAGTTGAATTCTACTTTCATCTTGACAACTTTTATACCTAACACTGAAATTTAATTTATTGTAAAATATATACCCTACCTTTACTACATCACCTAAACCTTTACTTTTATCTTTATTCAAAGTCATCCCTATCACCTGTAGACACTTGTTTGTGCAAATTTTTACTTCTTTTATCCAAATTTTATCAAAAGTCCATATACTCTAGGTCGAAAGCCCATATACTCAAACTTTATTTTCAAGAGATGAAAATAAAGAAAGCAAATCCCAAACTGCACATTTTTCTCAGGGCAAGTAAGCACTTGACCAATGTGAGTAATATGCCCTTTTCCCCACTGTACTGCGATCTCAGAGTTGGCATTTATAGTTAGGGGGTGTGGGGGTGTAGCCCCCCCCACCTAGGTGGGTTTCAGATACTACACTGAGTCTTCCTGAAGTTTTGTGCAAGTGTTTACTTGCCCTGGGAAAAACGCATAGTTCAGGATTTTAGTTTTCGTTATTTTCATCTCATGAAAATAATGTTACAGTATTTGGGCTTTCGAGCATGCAAAGTAGATATATACATTTACATATATACACACACATACATATATATATATATATATATATATATATATATATATATATATATATATATATATATATATATATATATATATATATACACACACACACACACACACACACACACACACACACACACACACACACACACACACATAAATATATATGATTTTTGTTTTGCTCCAATCACTTACATTTTTATGCATCTGGTCCTAAAGACAAATCCATAATTATATGTCCTTATACTTTATATTTTCAAACTCTTTATTCTCTTTGTCTGTTAACTTTTTTACTTTCCACACTTTTTCACTACATTCTTTTTCTTCTTTAAACATTTCTTGTAGATATTGTACTTCAATATCCATAATCTTTTCCCGAGTTTTTCATTTCTCCTTTTACATTTTTACTCTCATCACACTACCATTTTCCTTTACTATGCTGCTCAGTTGGCTGAATACTTTTTTCCTTATGAAAATATCTTTGGTTATATAACATTTTTTAATTTCTTTTATATAATTTATTTATTTGCCAAAGTACTTTCTATTATGTTCTAAATCTTCCAGTACATTGTTATATGTTCTATTTTTCTCTCTACTTTTCTCACATCATATTGCCACTGTAAAAAACATTTTTTGTATTTGTCCTTAAATGTCATCCAGCATTCAAATCAATTTGTATAAAATGTTTAATTGTTTTCCTTCAATCCATATTTTCTTATTTATCCTTTTTATTCCTTTGCCTATTTTTGTATATTCCTTGTTTTCCTTTATCACTAGCCATATTGCAAGATTATCAGAAAAATCCTGTTTAAACTATCTCCCATTCTCCTATAACTAAACCTCTTGTTACAATAAAGTGATTTATTTCAGTTCTATACATACTCCTTTTGTAAGTCCATGAATTTTTGTCCCAAAGATTTAACTTACACTGGGCAGGATTCATGAAGCCTCCGTGTAAGAGTTATAACTCATACACGGAGGCTGCAGTTAAACGGAGTGATGTCAGCATGCTTTGTATATTCATGAGAGCATGCTGAATCATACTTAAGGCTAACACGGTCCATGTAAGACAGTAGGGGGCGTGTTCATAGGCTGAGCCCTGTAAGCGAACACGCCCCCAGAAGAGGAAAAGTGCCCAAAGTAAACACCCACGACAGAGTCCACGGAAATGTGAATAAACAGAACACAACACATGCCTCCACAGACTATGAACAGAAAACATATAAATAAACATGTTATATATTTTTTTTAAATTGTAAAAATGTTTAACCGTGAGTGCGCTCGTTTGCGCGGGCGTGTCTGTAGCGCAGCTACAGTTAGCAGTCAGTGGGAAAGCATATAAGAACTAAATATGCAAAAAAAGCCAGGAAGCAATAGCGTAGTGGTAGAGATGTCGGCTGAAGAGCAGGCATTCATAGTTCGAGCCCCCACAACACCAATTTTTTTATTTTTAGCAAAATAAGCACGAAACAAGTCCCTGACAAATATGTACACATAAAACCACATTTTATGTAAAATGTAATGAAATAGCCCATTTATATTGAAGACATGTGAGGTAACAAAAGAATAAAAAATGCCAGATGTGCCCATAGCTGAGCTACAGTTTAACAGGGTGAGTGCATCTGCCCGTAGATGAGCAGTGGTTTAACTGGTGCAAAATGAGTGCCCGTAGCTGAGCAGTGGTTTAACATGCTAAATCTATGTGCCCCGAACTGTGCTGAGCATAATTGCGTGCTGATAGCCAAATGAGGCTTAAACCAGCGTACCCCGTTTGAGCAGAGCTGCGCACCGCGCAAACAAGCTTAACGACGGGCAACATTGAGCAAGCCGTATCAAAACTGCCTTTACACAGACACACCCCTCAGCATGTCTAGACAGTCATAAAAAATAAAAAGTAGTAGCCAGGTTCGAACCCAGGATACTATACACCATAGTCAAGGTACCAAACCACTAAGCCATGACAGCAGTACCTATAAATGCAATAATAGCTAATATATAGGAATGAATACAAACTGGAGCATGACAATGCAGGTTTACTGAAGTTGATACAATTCCAAAATGGCCAATCACAGATATGTGTGGGAAAAACGGACTATATAAGCCCCATAGGCGGGAATACACAGCATAAACTATTGTAGAACTGAACTGCAGGCAGAATGACAGGAGTAGGAGAGGGTAGTTGCTTTCGAGCACAGAGGTGGGGAGTTGAGGAGTCCAGGTACATGGTCTGGCTCCTAGTCCGCAATCATGAGGCCCAACTCATGCAGGGCCAGGTCCTCTGGGGAGCATACAGGGCCGAGGCGTGGGACCGGTTGGCTCATGATCTCACCAGTGCCACAGGGATTCCAAGGACTGGTGAGCAGGTCCGTCACCACCATGCGGACCTGAAGAGACACAAGCAGGACCAACTGAACCTTTGGATCCAGGAGACCCGGCAAACACCTAACGCCCCACTACTGAGTAAGTTACATTTAATTATGTATGTAAGAAATTAAACTAGCTGATATGATGGAGATGTGTATTCCAATATTACTTCATTTATATTACAGCTGCAGGTGTCCGTTCTGCGAACCGCAGAGCCTATGGCGATAGGCTGGTGCGGTTGCGCCACCAGGCAGGTCAGTAATCCACTACCAGTAACTGTAAAGAAATATAAAAGTATGACAGTCAGCAAAAGAGTGCAGTGTAGTCACTAAGGAATAAAATGTGCAAGTAACAGTGTGAAAGTGTCTGCAAGTATAGCTTGATTACAAAAGTGTGTTTCAGCCTGTAAGTTAAACTGAAAAATGAAACTGTCTGACATAAATTCTGAAATAAAAATGCTCAACTGTAAGAAAATAGTACACAACCTGCAGCAGGCTGAAAAGTATAGCTGCAGAAGATGATGAAATCACATGTGTGAAATATATCCCTGTTGAAATACTGAAACATGACAGACGTGAGACTGCTGGAAAGGATTGTATTAACTACAGGTAAAACATGTCAATAAAGCCTAGAAGTAAGTACCATCCTGAATAGTAAAATGAAAGCAAGTAAGAGAGTGTGAGAAAGTGTCACGAATCCAGCAATACAGTAGTAATAACCCCTGAATAAAGTATACTGCAGTCAAGACAGAATGAAATGCATGTGAGAATCAAAACCAAACAGCAAAATCTATTCAAAGTGTTGCTGCATCTGGAATGTGTATCCCAAAATCTGGATATGTTGCTCTCAGTCTGCAATATGCAGATAGGATGATTGTCTGATATACCAAACATCCACACTTGTCTACAGCTATATAAAGCAAATGTAGCAGGATGATGTAGCTGAACAAAGCTAGATATGAATGTGTATGAAGAACAATAAAATGTATATTGATGTTGCAGTAACAGTCCTATCACCAAGTTGAAATAGTTATCATATAGGAAACTGTAGTTAGAACAGTAGTGTGTATATATCTGTAGCTATTAGAAATGTACAGCATATGTATTGGTATTTGAAGGTGTTAATATTATTTTCTTCACCACACCCTATAACCACATATAACCCATTCCACGTGAAAATGGTATGTGCAATCACAATTAACACCCCTGGACATTTGCCCTGTTGGGTCATATATATTTGCATGTCCGTTGATGCATCTGCCCTGTTCATACATCCAAACCTGATGGCCTGTTGCCATCAATTAACCCTGCATGTTGTTGGACTATCTATTGCTGTTCAAATTATGCATGTGTTATGCACGCTGTTCAATGGTGTGAATATCTGGGTGTTTGGTTAATGGGAATACTAATGCATGCTGTTACAACTAATTGTGAATGGTATTATATGTCACTAACCCAAACTGTCATGACATAATGCAAAACATAGGACGACAGGGAAGGCGGGTTCCAGTAGACCCACCTCTCCCACCTCAGCTGGTGAGTGCACCTGGCACTAGTGCCAAGTCCAGACCCCCCTCCGGTGGCCCTGTGCCACCTGCAGGTGGAAGCGCTGCATGGGGATGGGGCTCGCCCCCCCTCTGCAAGTGTGGCCAGAGGAGAACCACCACTCACCCTCCGTAGCGTCCGGACTGTGGTGTGTAGGGAGATTCGGGACTCTGTTCTCAAGCCCCTACGCCAGCTTGAGGCACGGGTGGCATAACTAACGGGCATGCCTGTTGCCCGGCCTACACAGCCCCCAGCACAGCCCCGTCCTGGGCAGTGAAGGAACAGTGGCAACTGCCTATGGGTGGGGAAATCAGTTCCACTGTTGCCATCTGTGGGCTCATGGGCTCTGGATATCCAAACCTCCGTCCCCGTCAATTGTGTAACCCCCCCATATGTGTCATACACCGCCCCTGTATGCGTCTTGTTTGTCTTCTCTGTTTACCTACCCAACCTACCTCCCCAGCTGTACCGACTTCCATCACCTGACATACCACTCTCACCTGAAAAAAAAAAGGGCACACTGTACCCACAAAAAATTACGCTCCATACATAGCTGCCCATTCCGCACACATGTCTGCTGGATATGGAATCTATCAATTACAATTGGCTGTACAACAAGTATTATTGTTGTCCTGACACCTCTCTCAGGGGTGGAAGGTTTCAAATGTCACACCAAATTACATACATATGCACAGCTGTTGCTGATGAAGAAATGGGCAGCTATGGGCCTTACCTACATCCCTCCTGCAAATCCCAAGCTTGTTTCCCTACTGTCTTACCCTCTTTGTGACCCCTTTTTCACCACTTTCCTGTCTCCCCATTTTGTTTTCTTTCAAAGAAAATAGCGCGGGTGTGCGCCAGAGTAAGCACTGTTAAGCAGTTGTAAGCGGGTGTGTGCATGTGTGTGCGGAGCTAACCGCCAGTGCGCATGCATGAGCTCCACGCAAACCAGCGCTAACCCGGTTACAACTGCTTAAAAGTGCCTTAGTCACTTTGATTGACAGGTCCTGTACTCAGTTCAAAAGCAAAATAAAATCCCACTGTCAGTCCCGAACCGAGGAAACACTAGTCTGTATGACCTACCACTAAGCCATGACTCTTATACAAGAACATTGTGCTAAAATAAATATAACATGTAATAGTAGGGATGAATGTAAAGGGAATATAGGATGTGTAGTACCCAAAGCATGTCATGTAGAATTACTGTCAAAACTACTGGATTCCCACAATAGTACTGTGTGAACACAAACAGCCATGCTAGTTGGTAGCTTGTAGGTAATAATGTCAGTTAAAGTACATATATAAATGTATGTATATGTACATATATATATATATATATATATATATATATATATATATATATATATATATATAAATATATGTCTATATATAGTTGTAGGAGAGGAGTCATTGTGCATACACACTTACTACAGGGAACATGAGAAAGGAATGGAGAAATGTGAATCTACAACATAGCCTGAATCATGAGAGAGATACTAACCTTTACACTCACAGAACACTGTCCACAGCATACCAGCATGGTCCCCACCCTTACAATCTGAAAGGGCAACGCCTATCCCACATACCCTTTTATAGCACTGACTTGAAATCACAGTTAGAACTGCAATCAGTACACAACTGGCTGTATGCAATTAGCAAACGCTGGCTTACAATTGGTGCAGAGGCCATCACATGGACCTATGCAGATACCTGCAAAAGCATCCAGTACTAACACTCCACACATGTAATACATTAATTGCACTGTCTGGAAGCAGACAGAGGGAGAGAGAAAAGTGAGAGAGAGAGAGAGAGAGAGAGAACAAAAAAAAAAAAAAAGTATACACTGTGACTCTGTCACCCGAAGCCGTCAGCAGTGACAGTAGCAGCAGCAAGCAGAAGCAGTGGTAACGCAACCAGCTGCGACAAACACAGGTAATGCAAAGTAGCAGGTTAATAGTGTGCATACTGTGAACCCTCCAAATGTGTCATAGGTCTGTATCTATAGGTATGTCCATGTGATATGTTGTGTGTACGTAGTTCCACCAAAAGGGGATGACCATACATTACATGTCAATCAGTCTTAGGCCATGATCCTGGCAGCAGTTGTCTGTCGTTGCCCCAGCAATGGCTGTAGTGACTGTTTTGAAAGGTCAGCCAGGTTCAAAAGGCAGGATCAGTCCATCACAAAGGCACACTGGCTGGGAACAAGTGTCTGCAGGTACCCGATTTCACTGCATATGCATCCCATACTGCATAATTCCATAGCTTAGCAGACCAGGCCAGTTATGCATATGATGTGGTAGTACCCAGGGTCAGTCGAGGTGCCTCCTTAGTGGTGTGGGACCATTGTCGCTGTATGCCACTGTCCAGGTACATATCCTGTAGTACGGCCAAGATAAATTATCAGTGTTATATGCGGTTGTATGTCCTCTCGGAGTGCAGGTAGCACACATCCAGGGATACCATGAGCTCACAGTGATGCTGTGTGTTCTGCTCTGCTGAAGGCGGCACTCACCTGGACATGTGAGATGATAAGGAGGTTACATACAGCTGTGATAAATATTTCAACTGGTGGGGGAGAAGGAGGGGAGATACGTGCACCGAACATGTCTGCAAGACTGTTGCCAATATCCATGTGTTTGGTGAATGTTAAGTAGGTGTGTATTAACACAGAGCATATCTGACGCATGTGGTCCATATGTGTAACATAACTGAAGAAGGCCTTGTGGTCATCCATAGTGTTTGTGGCCATTTCCCTCCCAGAGTAGGCCGTGGCCATTGTTATGATGGACTGTAGCGTAGTACCAGTGCTGACCACAGATGCCTTCCCTTAATGTGAATGTGCTCTGTCCTGCAGTAGCCTCCTACTATTGTTATACAATCTGCCTCTGTCTGGAGTCCACCGGACAGGATGCCTAACCTTTGTGCATAGGGTCTGGGTTAGAAATGTGTGTGCAAGTTCCATGCAATCTGTGGCATTTCCATGGTAAGCATTTGCAAAGGGGTCAGCAGTGTGGCTTGTGGCTTCCACTGGTCCAGTGTGCTGCATGGATACCATCTCAGTCCCAGCAAGTGAATAACTGTCTAATCACATACATATCAAAGTAGTCTACTGTGCTGGTGGTGGTGGTGGGATATGTATATCCAGGCCAAGTAACTTCTGTCCACATCACAGTAGTGGACGGCGTCCCACATACAGTACCTTGGGATGAACCCCCAGAGTGAGGTTGTGCATTGCACCTGTCAGTGTGTGCTGACCGATGGGGCATGCTACTATGTTGTGTGGAATGTGGCAGGTATTGTTGCACAGGTGTTGGCTGAGCACTGATATCTGGCCATGTACCTGTGTATCCAGCACGACACACACACATGCAACATATGGGAGTAGTAGTATATCACTACACATGAGTATCATGTATAGTATGCGTGCCATATATTGCTGACATGGTCTGCTGATATCCTGTTTGTGTTCTCTTCCAGGGATATGGCGCGTCAGTGTAACCCCACCTACTCTGTAGCGGAAGACGAGGAGATCCACCAGAGCCTGGTGCGGGAGTATGACATCCTGTTTTCCCGCACCAGTCAGAATCAGCAGGAGAGGGCTGCACTGTGGCAAGACCTTGCCCGTAGTGTAAATGATATTGGCACGCATAACAGGACATATGAGCAGGTACGACATCACTGCAGTGATTTAATCCGAAGTGTCCGTCAGTGTGCATCAGATATCCACAGGCAACAGGTCGCCACAGGAGGTGGGGTGGCCACACATCCCCCCTCACCAGACTGGAGGGGCTACTCCTAAGTGTTGTGGCTCCAGCCCCGGAACAGCAACAGCAGTACACCTGCATTATGATGGAGGCTGGTTCCACACAGCAGCACGACATGGAGCGTGCAGGTAATATGCCATATGTACATTTGACTGTTCTGTTCACTGTATCATATGCAATATCAATGGCACAGTTGTGCCCACTGACATTCATCTCATCATTTCTGCAGGTCCCTCCAGGGTTACAGCAAGGCAGGCCATCCATGCTGGTGAGTGTGTTTAACATAACCTATAATACTCCTGATAATGCTAGTAACAGTAGTGTAACTCAGTAGTGCTCTGTGTGTATACTGCGGGGTGTGCATGTGTGCATGTGTGCAGGTGTACCTGTACCCATGTGTGCATGTGTGCAGGTGTGCCTGTGTCCATGTGTGCATGTGTGCCTGTGTCCGTGTGTGCATATGTGCATGTGTGCCTGTGTCCACGTGTGCATGTGTGCATGTGTACACGTGACCATGTGTGCATGTGTGCATGTGTGCATGTGTCCATGTGTGCATGTGACGTGTGCATGTGTGCATGTGTCCATGTGTGCATGTGTCCACGTGTGCATGTCTGCATGTGCGCATGTGTGCATGTGTGCCTGTGTGCATGTGTGCATGTGTCCATGTGTGCATGTGTGCATGTGTGTAGAAGTGCATCACTGGTAACAATGTCTGGAGACTGTAAACTGTGTTTCCTGTCTTCCTCCCACAGGTTCTGGTGCTGCTCTGGTGACCTGCAGCAGGGAACCTGAATCTTGTGCCACAGGTACTGGTAATGATGATATTTGTATAATGGTACAGGAAGGTGTGTCAGGGTCCGCCATTGGTCAGCCAATTGACAGTACACAGCTGTCAACCCCATCATTGCGCACAGTCATCCTGCCAGTACATCCTTTGTCACCATTGTCCCTAGGTGATGGACAGGATACAGTGGGCATAGACCAGGATAATGTGGTACCTGTGGCACATGCGTCCCCACACAACAGCCATGGGCAGGGTCCTCCGATGGTACCACACAGACAGTTGCCCATGGGTTCTTGTGGGAGCATCCGTGGGTGTACTGCCTCTGGCCAACATGCCCAAAGAGGTCTGTCAACCTCAGCTATGTTTCTGACTGTCATGCAGGCACAGTTGCATATGGAAAGGTACACCAGACAGGGTCTGAGGGAGCTGAGAGCATGTCGCACAGCCATGACAGACAGTATGCGTGACATTGCGGATGCTATCCGTAACTTCACCGATGTCATAGACAGACGTTGTGGGGACATATTACAGCAGTTCCACAACCAGATGTCCATGAGCCAGGGCAATGGTGGGCATTTGCGGCGTTGACGTGGCCGTATGCCAGCAACAGCAGCAGCTGGCAGTCGGCGCAGATGACAACAGGCTCACGCACACCCCCATAGTGCCAGCAGCAGTCCCAGCAATGCTGGGTCTGTGCTGTCATCGGAACGCCCCAGGAGACCACGTGCACGTGGCTCTGGATAGTCTCAACAGGGACCTGTGTCCAGTCCACACACTCCCGCTTCTTATGACAGTACCCAGTCTGGCTTAGTACTGGATACAGTCCGTAGCACCCCTGCCAGGCACAGGTACTGTGTCCGTGCACACAGACACTGATCTGTATGACCTGCCAGGTGCAGTCTGTGGCTGTCCACAAACCCCTGTATATGGCAGCCATGAGGTAGAACTGTGTGCATGCATACACACATGTGAAATGTTAACACCTAGGTCGACCACATACACGCACACACTGCACCAACACTGCCCCACCCTGTACTGCTGCCCCTCACCAACACACTTACACACACATGTCAATTGGCGGTATCAGTGGCTGACTCAGGCATACCTAATCCACACCCTGTGCATATGATGACACTGTGCCACCTCCTGCAATCTCCAACATCATTGTGGGAACAGGTAAACACGTTGCTGATGCACAGGGTGACTACATAGAAGTGTATTAGTAGTATCATGTTGGTAACAGTACAGTGTGCTGCTATGACTGTGTGTTTATCCCAGCATGCCTGCTGCAGTAACTGTATGAATGTCCTGAATTGTTATCTGCACCCATAGTACATACCAAAGTGTAACAGCTGCACATAATTGCATGCCGGTGGTAAGGTTGTCAACAGATAGCCGCATACACGGGTAGCACAGGGGGAAAGCTAACACAAGTAGTGATATGCAATGGTGGACATGTACATTAATGGTGTCAGGTTGCCCACAACGACTATGCAATGTGGATGTATGCGCATGTAGATATGTGTGCAGTACCAATGTAATCCAAATCACAAATAACTATGACATAATATCAGTTCTACCATGGGCATCTGTGCTGTGTATTCCTGGGTACATGTTGATAGTGCCTACATATCTGCATTGTTACTTACTGTTATTGTTACCCCTTCTTTGGTGTACAATGCACTACTTCCAGCCCTGTTTACTGTAGCTTTGTTTGCATGCATGTTCACTTGGGGTTCCCTGGAACACTGCTTACACCTGCAATGCAGAGTTACAGTGCTTCTGTAGACTCCTAGTGACATCTGCATAGTGTACGATATGTATGTCAACTTTACACATGACAGAACATCATTGTCTGTCCTGTACGCATGTACGTTGCCTGTGACACATTGCACATGTCTTACCTGGTTACCCACGTGTGCAGTCATATATGCCAGTGCTATGAAACAGTAGCGGTACACCCACACATGCACACCTTCAGTATGTTGTTCCCCATTGGCCCTATGTGTTGGTACTCACCATGGCAATCACACTACTAGGGTAGCATGTGCAAAGGTAACCTGTGAACCACCTCTATGGTCCAGTTGTGGTTTATGTGAGTCATGTGTCAATGACACAGCTGCCACATGTATGCGGTCAGCCATCATCCTTGGCCAGGAACGTACAACACATGTGTGGGATGCCGCCACACAGCCAATCTGGGGACTGGGCTCTCTGAACCCAGTAATGCCATACCCTGTCAGGTGGCATGTCATATATACTACATCCTGGACAAACTTCAACCCCAATCCCTGCTGCTACTATTGATAAAACCCCTGAAGATGTTTCTGATAGTTTTGACCAATTTTTTACTGAGACATTTCAGACCCTAGCTAGCCATCTACCTCCTAGCTCCCCTGGTCCTGAAAGTAGCACCCCTAGAAACCTACTTGCGTTCAGCTGCCAACCAGTTGCCACTTCACTTCTCTGTACCTTGATTGAAACAGTGAAACCCACTACACTTTCTGCTGCTCAACTCCCTGCCAAGTACCTATCAAAATCAGATGATGCTATTGCTCACCCCGTCTCAAAGGTAATCAAACGAACCATGGTAGAATCTAAATTTACCACCATCTGGAAAATATCATATGTAATCCCACTTCACAAAGGAAGCAGCTCTACTGAATTCTCCAATTATAGGCCAATAGCTATACTCTCTCCACTTGCAAAGATTATGGAAACTTTATTCATAGACAATTCATGCACCACCTAATCCAAAATCGCCTTATGGCAGACACTCAGCATGGCTTCCATCCTCATCACAGCACTACTTCAGGCCTCCTAGCCTTTACTAACACCATAAACCATACTTGCAACACTAATTATATATCCTCAGCCCTCTTTTTGGATCTTTCCAAGGCATACGATATGGTTGATCACCAACTTGTAATACACACCCTGCAAACATTCTGTCTAGATACTGGAGCCTTCCAATGGTTTCAATCCTACCTGCATGGTTGACAGCAGGCTGGCCTCTGGCAGAACAAACTCTCTAACCTTCTACCTAACACCTTCAGAGTACCACAAGGCTCTATACTAGGGCCCTTGCTGTTCTCCATCTTCATTAACGACCTTTATACTGTCATCCCAAAAGTCAGCTGTATCCAATATGCTGAAGACTCTACTCTGATCTGCTCAGCCACATCTCCAGTAGAGTTATGGTCAGCTACCCAGATCACCTTTAATACAATAGAAAACTGGATTTCTGAACATCGTCTGATCCTAAATCCCAAATAAACTAACCTGCTGTTATTTCACCAACACGTAGGTCTACTGCTTTCACCTTTACCATAACATCAACTGATGGCACAATAATCTCCCCTGACCCATCTACTAAACTATTAGGTGTCATCATAGACAATAATCTCAAATGTGACCTACATGTTAACCAAATTATCAAAGCCATCAATAAATAACTAGGGTCACTTTACAGAATAAAAGCCTTCCTAGCCCCTCCAGCTAAAGGTGCCATAGCTCGCTCACACCTTCTTTCAACCCTTCTGTATGCATCCCCTCTACTCTCGGATATGAACAAGACTGTCCTTAAAGACTCAATTTGCTACAACCACTGCCAGGTTTGCCACTGGGCTGCCTTTTAGGACACATCATTGCATCAATCTAAATCAGCTTGTTTGGCTTGCAATACCCAGCCTAATACAGTATAACCAACTGATTATGGCCTATAAAATCCTCTATGATCCGGACAATACTCCTGCACTTCAAATATTATCACCCCCTATAACAATCCTAGACCGCTTCGATCCTCTAACAAACTACTAATTCAGACTAGCACATTTAATAACACAGCCAGTGATTCTCTCTTTGCAAACTCTGTAAGTAGATCCTGGAACCCACTTCCAGCTGATATTACCCTACTTTCCACCTTAGGTCAATTTAACACTAGACTCAAACAACATTTGTCACTTAACTGGCTATGTCAATGTATCAAGCCTGGCTAACTCGAATGTGTAAAATCTGTGAACCAGTTTACTGTGTAATTTAATTTAATCCTGACTTGTGCTCAGGACTAACAACCTGTGGAACATGTTTAACTTGCTTACTTATGTAATCTCTGTAAATAATCTGTTTGTAATATGTAATGCTGGTATTATGTAATGCTGTATCTGCTTACCCTTGTAGCTTTTCTCCCCGGGCCTCCCCTGGAAATGGACATGCATCCAGTCGGACTATCCCGGTCAACAAATGTAGGATAAATAAACAAATAAATAAATAAAATATATTACAGTGACTACAATACAAGTCAGACATTGCCACGCACTGACAGCATGCTGAACAAACTGGGACATACGTGGGGACTCAGAATAGCATCCTGCCTGAACATCACACACCTCTACAGCTGGCACACAGGCATATGTTCTGTCGGAACAGAGCACATGCCACACATGGCACACACATCCCCTGTGCCACACACTCACAGTCTGTAGGGCTACACAACACACCTGCTACAGACATGTTAGGTACCTGTCTTGGGTGCTGCACTGGGGTCCCGCTCAACAGGCTGTATCTGGTGAAGGTCACAGTTATATGCCTCAGGGGCACTATGGTCCACAACAGAACACATGCATACAGGTCAGTCAGAGGCATGGACACATATGATTCACTCATTGACCGTGCCAGTATGGCTGACCTGAGACATACCTCCCTGGACTACATGATAGGGAACATAGAATGGATCTCTCAGCATGTGGCACAGGCCAGTATGAGCCTGATCTTGGTTGCCAACATACCCTCACCAGGTATGCTACCACTATATGTGGGAAGGGTGTTGTATGTCTACATTATGCTCAGTCTCCACTGTCATTCATAGGGTATCCGCTGGCTGTCAATGTGTGCTTACATGCTAGGGAAGCCACAATGATGAGCAAGGGTCATCCTGCATGTGACACCCATGGCCCGATGTATAATGGCAAAGCTCCTTGGTACACACATACTGCCTTATGCTGCAGGACATGGTTTACATAGCCACCTCCATGGGTATCACACAGGTTAGGACACTAACAGTGCTGCTACACAACAACAGCAGTGTACACTGGAAGATGCATGCACCAGACACTGTCCTCAGCACGGTGAACTGCAATGTCTGTGCAGTACCAGATTCCTGATTCATGGCTCACAGGTGTTACCCATCACTGACAGGTTATGCCCCATACCATGCCTGTCGTCCCCTACACATGTAACACACATGGACAGGGGGGTGGTATCCCAAGGTACCACAGATACACACACCTCCAGGTTGTTGGCACAGCACAAAGCATCAGGGCCTAATCATGTGCAGCTAACAGTGTGTCGGACTGCCATCTGGTTCATAGCCTGGCACACACAACCCTCCCATACACAGGAAGACCACCTATCCTCCATAACAACACTGGCAATATGATGGTCTCAAGAACTGTGTTTATATGGCTGGACTGCATCCAGCCAAACATTGTGCGTGAGCATTACTGTAGCTACAGCACACTAGTTGAAGGGTTCACAGCATCTGGTCACTGAATTGCAGTGGAATGACATGTTACCACTACCACAACAGGTGGAAACATGCAGCACCTGTACATCGACTACATGTACACTATATGGCCCAGACCAGATGTGTGTCCCCTGTTGTAGGTATTTTACCATATACACCCACACTGTATGGAGACATACCACGTGCGGACCCTGCACAGTAAGACACAGTCATATTGGTATACATTGCAAATACCATTTATCCACTCGAGGCATGTGTCAGACATGTTAACTACTGCAGGTCACAGGTATTTATGTGTATGTGTCACACACATACATCATGTGTGCAATGCCATTGCTGGTCTAGGCAATGGCATGCATTGTTATGTACAAAGACCCACACAAGGTCATACTGTGTGACATAACCACACGTGGCAGTTGTGGGTTACCAAAACATACCTATCTGTACTCTGACAATGGTAATAGACACAGTAGCAGAGCGCACTATTGGCATTACTAGCCAACTAGCCCTGTTTGGCTGTGCTGATAGTGTGGTGACATCCCCTGTGTTTACTGGGGGAATATGCTGCATCTGGTGTATTGTAGTATTTGCCAAAAGGATCTGTTCTCTCACACTTGCATTTACACACACCCTACTACTCCCACACACACACTTGCCATTTGCAGGATTCATTCCTCTACCTAACTAAGTCATGACACGTGAGAGAAATGCATTAGCAAAGCGCACTATTTGGATTACTAGATAGTTCCTCTTCTCTGGGTGTACTTATAGGGTGCTGACAACATCAGTATTTTGAAAGGGTAATGTGCATCAGGTAGTGTGATCTCCTGATTGCCAAAACTAACAATATTTTTCATACAGAAATGCACACACACAAACTCCCCACATCCAAACACACACACATCCCGTTTACAGGTTTCAAACTCCTACCTAACTACATTACGACACTTGGGAGAGATTCATTAGCAGAGTGCACTATTCACATTACTGGGAGGCTTCCCTTCTCCTGCTGTACTTATAGGGTGCTGACATCATCTGTGTTTAGCAAGGGGAATGTGCATCCTGTAGTGTGTTCTCCCAGTTGCCAAAAGGGACATTTCCCTCACACAGAATTGCACACACACTAACCACCCTCATCCAAACACACACACTTGCAGGATTCAAACCACTACTTAACTATGTTATGACACTCGAGACGGACACATTAGCAGAATGCACTATTCGCATTACTGGGAGGCTTCCCTTCTCCTGCTGTACTTATAGGGTGCTGACATCATCTGTGTTTAGCAAGGGGAATGTGCATCCTGTAGTGTGTTCTCCCAGTTGCCAAAAGGGACATTTACCTCTCATAGAATTGCACTCACACTAACCCCCCTCCTCCAAACACTTGCTATTTGCAGGATTCAAACCACTACTTAACTACGCTATGACACTTGAAACAGACGCATTAGCAAAGCGCGCTATTTGCATTAGTGGAAGGCTTTTTTTCTCCTGTTGTACTTATAGGGTGCTGACATCATCTGTGTTTAGCAAGGGGAATGTGCATCCTCTAGTGTGTTCTCCCAGTTGCCAAAAGGGACATTTCCCTCACACAGAATTGCACACACACTAAACCCTCTCAGCCAAACATACACACTTGCCATTTGCAGGATTCGAACCACTACTTAACTATGTTATGACACTCGAGACGGACACATTAACAGAGCATGCTATTCGCATTACGGGTAGGTTTCTCTTCTCCTGCTGTACTTATAGGGTGCTGACATCATCTGTGTTTAGAAAGGGGAATGTGCATCCTGTAGTGTATTCTCCTAGTTGGCAAAAGAGATACTTCTTTCAAACAGTCTTGAACACACACTAACCCCCTCCACACACACTGAGCATGTACAGGATTCAAACCGTACCTAACTATGTTAGGACACTCGAGACGGATGCATTAGCAGAGCACGCTATTCGCATTACTGGGAGGTTTCCTTTCTCCTGCTGTACTTATAGGGTGCTGACATCATCAGTGTTTAGAAAGGGGAATGTGCATCCTGTAGTGTGTTTTCCCAGTTGCTAAAAGGGACATTTCCCTCTCACAGCCTTTTACACACACAAACCCCACTCACCCACACATACACTGAGCATTGGCAGGATTCAAACCCCTATCTAACTATATTATGACATTTGAGAGAGACGCATTAGCAGAGCGCACTATCTGAATGACTGGGCATCTATTCTGCACCTGTAGTATATATAGGGTGCTGACATCTTTATTTCTACAGAGGTATGTACATGTAGTACTACCTGTCAGGTGGGGGATAGCATATATATGCATTTGCAGCCACCTACGTCAGGGTCAGATATGCACATCGCACTGGCAGGTTATGTTCTATACCATGCTTTGGGACCACAGGACCTGTAACATAGAACACAACCAGTCCAGAACACCACACCCACATCCAGGACACACACTTAGCTTCCCTGGGAACAGTGCCAGGAAATGCAGGTGTTCACATACACCATTCCAGTTGTTAACATCAGGTACAGGCATATTGTGTGTGAGAACTACTCAGGCCTCTACCACTTTACCCTACAGCCACTACAATTTGTGGGTCCATGTGCTATGGCAGAACCACACACCACAGCCACATGGGGGAATACATATTGCACCTGTCCATCTGCAACGTGGGTACTCACTGTTCCACACCAGAGGTAGACCACCATTGTTGATATCTGACCATACCCACCTTTCCCTGGACATCCATATCCCATCTCCACCCCAGGCAAGGTTGTCACTGCACACAAACTGTATTTAGCACAAGCAGACTCTACACTTGTGTAGACTGGGGTGGACGACTTCAGAGGACCCATGCTGGAGGACTATACTGGCCACTCAGCATAATCCTTGACAACTGCATTCTATGAGCATGTGTACGGTTTGCATTGGCCATGCTATCGCACATATACCCAAGACTGCTCCACAACAAGACACCTGTCAGCTGTACACCAGCCATATATGTGCCGTACAACAGACAGAGTGACCTAATACATTGCAGAGCTGTAGCCCACAGAGGGAGGACATCTGTGAACAGTTCCGGCACGGCACTTCATTCACACATACTCATTACAACACAGTGTTGACAGTGGAATCATCCAGAGAATGCAGATAGGGCTCCCCTCAGTCTGTTATTGATGGACACTTACTGTCAGAGATCCTCAGCAACCCTCTCACAGCACACACTGACAACATGGCTGTGGCTTAGCACATTCAATCCCTGGGACCTCCACAGTGCCCCTGCTTGACAGAGGCACAGCTCACTAGCCTCACATGTTGCCTTCTGTGACCTACTTTACAGTGGCACAGTAGCCTACTATCCTGGGGATGCAGATGCCAAGCACACTCTGGCTGAGCTGTCATTCCCTAGGGCAACAAGCCTAGTATTGACCTCTACACCCATATGTTCAATTGTCGGATGCACAATATTTGTTGTGCTGTTCTACTGTTTGCAGGTCTTTATTGCCATAACATTCCCTGTTCCTATGACCAACTTGTGTATCTGTGGAAGATGTTTGCATATGGCGATCCACTATATCACTTATGTCTCTGTAGTCATTTACTGTGTGCACTGGGCTGATTCCTGTGTTGTGGTTGGTTCCTGGACTGACACGTACAAATACCAGATATGTGTGGCCAACTGCTAAACAGAGATATGGCCTAAGTATGTGAGCATGCCCAGTTCAGCCTTTCCATGGCATGTTGTCTGACATATGCCTCATTTATCAAAGTGTGCGAGCATGCCCAGTGTGAGCTTTCCATATGTTGCACTCTGAAGTCCACCACATATTTGGGTGTGTGTGAACTTCAACAATATCTCACGTTTATGGTTGTGTGTTGGGTGTCATGTTGTGTACTAACTGGCCAACTGCTTCATGTCTGCCACAACAGGGATTATACTGTGCCTGCAGGGATTGCATGGGATACTTTGCAGACAGTTCTCAACATACTTTCATAATGACCTAACACTGTAGTACCGTATAGTGTACTGGTTCAGTACTTTCACTGTGGTGGACAGTATCCTGGGCTTTAGTCCTATGACTGCTTGACATCTTCATAGTGAGCACAACAGTCTGTGTAGGGGCCAGTTGTGCACATATGACCATGTTGCAATATGTTCAGATATGGACTACCTACCACAGGCTCGTCCAACATTGCTAGTGCATTCCACAACATGGGTGGACATTGGCAAACACTAGCAATGTTCCCTAGGCTATGTCTGATGCTAGTCACAGGGTGTGTTTGTCCTTCGACACACATTGTAACTGGAGTTTGCCATGACATATGTCATGGTTAGTATACTGTGCCTCTGTCTACCTCTGACATAACAGTGATACCCAGGGTTAGCCTACCATCTCCCATACACTCATCAGGATTCCTCTTGAGGGGTGTCAATATGTGGCTCTCTGGCTGACCTGTACCAGGAGTTTACTGAAGAGTGGGGGTGCCTTCTGTGTTATGGATCATTCTGTACAGCTTGTCCTATGTATGTCAGTGCTGGGGTTCAGGTCTCTCATGTGCATAGCTCACTGTCATTCAGATTGTACAAGGTGCAACATGTTCATTCATTCCAGGTTGGACATGGCTTCATACATCAGGCAGAGCTTTCCTGTAGCTGGGAAGGATGGCGGTGTGTGGGGCTGCAGTTTGTTTACTCAGGCAACACATGGCATCTGTTCATGCTCTTTGCTACCCCTGGTGGGGTACTGTTGTGGACTTTACAGTTGATGGAGGTGTCTGCTGCAGTATATCCCACAGGGGCTATTGTAGTCAGTTGTGACGCTGATGGAGGATGGCTGCAGAGCCACAGTGAGTTCCCCTTACCTACATCTGCCAACCTTCATTTTTGGGTGGGTATATGGTACATGTTTCTGCGAACACTACAGCCACATGTTTGTCCAGTGCAGGATATTTATCACCTTTTGTACCCAGGTCTCACATTACATGTTAGGTACCTCATGGGTTAACACCTGTGTGGTAATTTGTGGGCACGTACTGTATATCCACGGTGGTTGTCTATACACAGTTCTGCAATTAGCTTGCTGACATGGCTATGGCTACAGTTGTCTGTTTGTAGGTGGCCCTTTTGTGGGTTGCTTGTGTCAGCTGGGGTCAGATATGGTGGGCTGTTTGTACTCCTCTGCATACATGTTCAGTCACAGTCCTTCCATGTTGGCCTATACCTATGGGACATATATACAGAATGGGGGTGGGGGGGTCAAGACCAGGCCTTGTGGGATGCCACTCATATCCACTTTGTAGTCCGACATGGATGCGGCATGTCAGTTCTGTCCTTGGTCTGGTTTGCAACCCCTCTACTGACATAGGGGTATATATTTAAGCTGCTGAACATATCCATACTGAACTCATACGGTATTGTCTAAAAGCATGTGCACAGTCCAGCTACGCTGTGTGGACCACATTGCCCTCATCAATGACCTTAATGACTGCTTCAAATGGGTCAGACATGTTTAGGGGCAGGTTCTGCAGTTACAACAGCCACACTGTGTAGGGTCCAGTATCAGTAGGTCCACAATAGCCTTCTGTCTGCGGTACATACTGATCCTTTCCATAGCTGTGCAGAACAAGCTTGTCAGGATCCTGGGGTGGTAGTTTGGAGTATCCATTCAGGCAACACCTTTGTTGTGATGGACCACTGTTGTTGTACGCTACTCTTTGGGTACATATCCTGTGGTAAGGCTGACATTGGGCAGTAGTGTGATTTGGCATTCCATTACTCTTGGAGTCCATGTTGGCCTCAGCACAGGACACCATCACATACCTTTGCTGCTGTGTGTTCTGCTTTGCAGATGATGGCTGTTACCTCAGCATCTGCAATGTCAAGGGACCATCAGTCTGCTGGGATAGGTATTTTGCACTTTGGGTGTTTGCACTACACCTGACAGGTTGTATGTTAGCAATATGTGTGTGTGTTTGGTATGTTGTTTGTAATATCTGTGTGATTTAGAGCATATCTGTGGATGCCCAACATGGTTCCTACCATCATTTGGGTAAGCCTTGTGATTATCCTTAGTGTCCTGTACATTTTGTATCTTCATAGGTTCATGGGTTCATACTAGGCTATACACCTTAGGCCATTAGTAAGCCTAGCCAGAGTGTGTGTGTCTTTTGCCACCCCTTGCTATGTTCAATTATGGCCATTTATGAAGTTCTTCACTGTGCCTCTGTCTGGTCGTGACACAGTGAGGACCCCCAGTATACATGTACGGTCATTCATCCACTTGGCAATATTCCTGTTGAGGGGTGTCAGTGAGGTGCTCTGCCTACCATGGATTGGGATCCTGTTTCTGGGTGTGGGGAGCCTCTGGGTTATGTATCTGTCCCTCCAGCACATCTTATTTCATTATGTGTTGAGGCTGACATCTGTGACTCTCACAGTTCCAATGGCTTTGATTTCCTGTGGTGTAGCATGTCCATTACTCCTGTGTTGGACATGGCCTTGTACAACAGACATACAATGCCTCTGTGTAGGCAGTGTGTGACTGCAGTCAGCTGGGGTGTCTACAGCCAGGCAGCATATGACATATATTTCACACCCTTTATCTTGTTGGTGAGGTAACTATGAGGTCTTCCGAACCGCTGCAGGTGTCATGTACGGTACATCCCATATGAGTCATTGTACTAGATTATGGGTCTGATAAGGGAACAGTACAGCAGCACAATGACCTCTGTTGATGTTGATGTGAATCCTTTCATGATACGGTGTCCAGTATCGACAATCTTCATAGCCACATTGGCATTGTGGGTGTCACATGACAGATTAATGTCGACCTGTGTCCCTAGGTCCCTGATTACTCCTTGCATACATAATGGTTTGACACCTATGTGGTAATTTGTGTGTACCTTGTCTGGTATTTGGTGGGACATTCATACTGTCCAGTGTCTTTGGATGTCTGGGTGGAGTTCTTGTGTGTGAGAGTGTGGTCTGTCGCATGCTACAGACTGTACAGCAGTTTTGACTACAGTTATGTGCACATGGGTGGTCTCCGCTGCTTTGTGCATTGTCAGTTACCTGGTAATATGGGTGTCTGTGCTGCATATGGATACTTTGATGTTTTGGTGCAGGTGTTGGGGCCATAACACATGATATGTGGTATAACCTAGTAGTGCTGGTGTGCTATCACTAGGCTTGCAGCAGGCTTCTGTCACTGCACAGACATCAATGTTCCCCATAATGGGAAGTGCCTCAGGGGCATGCATATTGCAGTTTACACATCTGGCATTGGTCAGCATTACCCTTATGTTTCCTACCACTTATGTTTTCTAGGGTGGTGGGTAGTCTTTTGGCCTTGCCTACATACGGCTCTATGGAGGCGGCAAAGGCCTTATCCAGTATCCAGACGCACGGGTAACAGCTGCAAGCCATCCCTGGAACAGCAGCATGGCTTGTCATGCTTGACATCTCAAGCAGACAGACATTAGACCCTCTTGGACTGACAGCTGTAACTGTGCCAGCTGTTAAACATGAGCATTCTGTGTTTGTACTGTGGCATCATTCTTGGTGAGGGTTGGATGCTGCACACAGCCAGTGTCATACCACCTGGGGTACATACTCAGAGAGACCATCCATGCCTCTTTGCATGTTGACCAGGGAGGTACATCTCAGGTAATTCACACCAGCATGGACATTGAGTGCATCATATTTCTGCTTGCTTTGGGGTGACCTGCGTGCTTGTGTTATGTGGCATTTTGTGGCAGCCTACAGGCAGCTTACTCTACCCTTTCCCTTGTTCAGTCTGGTGAGTGGGACAGCAGTGTGTCTGCCTATACAGACACCTATTACGACTGTATCAGGCATGTTGTTTCTCCTTCTGGCCTGTGACTGTTTGGCACACCAGCTTTGCGTACTATTCATTGCATGTGCTATGTTTGAAGGTTGTGGTTGCTTGTGATCTGCTTTGGAGGCTTCTGTTGGTGTGGTGTGTTTGTAATTAAGGCCTCCAGGAATATTTGTCTGTGTTTATGTGTTTGGTTTACAGTTGTGGTAGGTCTATGTGGGACTGGGTTTGTGGTGTATGTGGTTACCTTCTCCTCCTGACTAGTTTTGACAGTACTGGGTTGGTGGAGCTCAACCTCTGGTTTGGATACATGGATGCATCTATCACATATATTTGTATTTATTGGGGGGTGTTGTGGTTGTCTGTGTACTTGGGACTGGTGTCACATTGCCTCTGGATTCACAGATTCTACTTGTTGTGGCTGGACTTAGTGGATTGTATGTGTGGACATATGTTATTGCCAGACTACTGGTCAGTGATTACTTCCCTTTTTATGTTTGCTCTATCATGTGGTAGCTTCCTCATTCTCTTGCATGGTTTGGTAATGGCTGGAGTCCTGCATGCCAGATGCCTGCGTGTATGGCATTGTGTGTTGTTGTTATTTGTGATTGCATACTCCAACCATTCCTGGCTGTGTTCATGGAATGCCTGTATAACATGTTCTGTGGTGTGTCCCATATTCTGCACTTGCACAGGGCCTTTTGTGGATTCAACATCGGTTTTGAGGGCTGCAACCTATGCTTTACACATGTTTTTCACTTTGGTATTCTGGCCAGGGACTGGGGTCAGGATGTGTATATCCAGTGTGATTACTCTATGGTCTGGTCTTACCAGTGAGGGGTACATTTCTCATTTTGCCATCCAGTACACATGTTGCTGATTATCACATCCAGTATGCTTACCCCTCTTGTGGGAGTGGTACATTGTTCCTGGGCATTTTGGTTTATGGAATCTGGGTAATTTTCTCCTACTGTGTTGGTGCTAGTATAATGCTCCCGGTGTATGTCTGGGTATTTTCAGTCAAGCAATATAATATGGTTTGGGGGGCTTGATATATTCATGTATTCCAACATAGGCCAAGTGCAGTTCCTGGTATTAGGACAGTAGTCTGCAGCAGGCTATATACTGGGAGGCGGTTTTAGCCATTGGTATTTGACCATGGCTAATCCATGCTGCTTCTTGTTGTGGTACCAACATGGGGGTGTGGTTATCCTTGCCATTTCTTGCTAGTCACCCTCCTTTTGTAGCTTGTTCCATGTTTTGCAGCTGTACAGCACAGTATGAGGTGTGACCTGGTAGTGTTAGGGTGCTGATGTGAGCCTTGACCCAGTTCTCTATTACAGGACTGGTATCTACATTCTTCATACTGTGTGCGTTTACACTGCACACATCTTGCTGTTTATACATCTGTCATTGGGTAGCATTACATCTAGGTTCTTATCCCTTGTAGAACCTATGAAGGTGGGTTTGTGTTTTGAGACTTACCTATTCAGGGCATGCTGTGGGTACTGACAGCCTTTGCCAGTATCTATGGGGCATGGCATGATAGGTGCACGCCACCCCTAGCAGGTGGTGCATCATGTCAAGCTCCGGATGTCTTCCCAGCCTGAAGCACATTGGCTCACCTTTGACTAACTGCATTACTTCAGCCAGTTATTGCACTTGATCATCCCATCGTCATTTTGTGGCTTCATGTTTGGTGAGGGTGGATGTTAGTCAGGGTGCTCAGGTGTGCATATACTACATGGTGTTACATTACTTAACACATGGCATTCATGCCTCAGGTGGTGCTGCAGGGCTGCCTCTGTCGGATGCGCATATTACACTTCCCTGTACATGTTTGTGAGCAGGTCATGTCATTTTAGGCATCCATGTTATTATTTGAGTGAGTCAGGGGGTATCATTCCCAGGGTTCCTACTGAGCCAGTGTATGTGCTATGCGTTGCCTCTTTGCCAAGGCCAGGGCATACTGGGCAGGCCTCCTTCTGCCTACTGGGGCAGGCTCAGGTTGTTCCTCCTCCGAGTCACGCTCTGCCTGTGATGGCCTTGGCAATGGTGGGGGGCTGTTTGGCCCGGCCCTATGCTGGTCCTGCTGCAGCTGTTTTCGCAAGATCATATTATGTAGCATAGCACATACCATGACAATTTGGGTACATGTAGTTCGTGTGTACTGCAAGGCTCCACCAGATGTGTCCAGACACCGGAACTGTGACTTGAGCAGCCCAAACACATGCTCTATTACATTACGTGTTTGTGCGTGTGCCTCATTATGGCGTTCCTGTTCAGGTGTGTGTGCGTTTCTGATGGGTGTCATCAGCCACGGCTCCAGTGCATAACCTGCATCCCCCACTAGGTGTCCGTGTGGGATGTCCCCATTGGCAAATGTCTGGTACAGCTGCGTCAAATGCCAGATGTGGGAATCGTGGTAACTCCCAGGGCAGCCAGCACACACATTCATTATTATGCCCTGGGCATCACACATGACCTGGCAGTTGATGGAGGGGAAGCCCTTGCGGTTAATGTAGGCCCTACCCTGCTCACCGGCTGGTGCTTTGATGCGTATGTGCGTGCAGTCTATTGCACCCAGTACCTCAGGGTATTCCGCTATTTGCTGGAAGAGACGCATATTGCTGGCCAATAGCTCACGGGCATTGGGGAAATATACATGATCACCGACATGTGCTGACATGGCATCCAGGAACTGGTGCAGTACCCTGGAGGCTGATGCCTGTGATATCCCCATCATATCGCCAGTTGGTCTCTGGAAGGTACCTGTTGCTAGTATTCTTAGGCCAACACATACCTTGGTTTCCACTGGGATGGGTTCCCTCTGTTGGTTCTGTGTGTGAGGCGTGGCCTGCACAGCTCAACAATTTGCTGCAGGAGCTCTCTGTCCACTCTATAGCACTCTACAATCTCCAGCTCATGTAACCCGTGGTAGGTGACCCTGGGCCTGTACACTCTTCTCCGTCTCCTCACTGTGGGTTGTCTGGCACCATCTGCATTGTCACCACCCTCAGCAAGTCGCCTATGTCTCATTATGACAGCTATGACAGCCCCTAACATTTCTGCTCTGAGTTCAGCTTTTTCAGTTTTCACTTCTATTAGCTTACTCCTGTCTTGCAGTGTCTCTTAAGGGAAACATCCTGCACTACTGTTTGCAAAGTTTTAAGTGCTGGGCTGGGCTACTATTCTGCCTGTGTAATTGCCTGCTTCTAATTGTTTTCACCTGCTAGCTTCAGCAGTTATCCCTGTTAGC
Organism: Protopterus annectens; assembly: GCF_019279795.1. Lineage (NCBI taxonomy): Eukaryota > Metazoa > Chordata > Ceratodontiformes > Protopteridae > Protopterus > Protopterus annectens. Next base: position 178,955,105 of record NC_056728.1, read on the forward strand.
TTCCTATTAATTCTGTTGCTTCCTTTTTCCTCTCTGTTTCCTCAGGGGGGAGCAACGTGCATACCATCAGAAACACGCTCACAGTGGCTTACACACACGTGCTTACACAGTTCAGAATCTACTTATTCGGGTTAAAATGCGTGTACACCCGCGCAAACACTGTTACAAGTCTGCCAACAGCCTGCAACATACTCAGCCTGCCCTACACGCACGCACACCCGCGCAAACAGTGTTAAACATCTCCCAACATGCTCCCACATGCTCAGTCTGCCTTACATGCACACTGCCCTACTCGCACTTCATGGTGCGTGCGATGTGCACGCCCAGCAAGAAACTTTGGTGTAGGTAACAGTGTACACCTTCCATTTCTTGACTTTCCATGACTTATCTAGTGGCACACCTCTTTCCATGATCTGTGCCTGTCATCTGTCATGTTGCACTGGCCTCCAATGAACTGCATTTCTTTCTACCATTCCCCCCCCTGTGATGTCACCTATCTCCTACTCTATTCCTCCCCCTTATGTATCTCTTACACTACTCAGACTGTGCTCATTTGCTATGTGACTGTGAGATTCAGTATCCTAACCCTCATTTACATGAGATTGCCTACTAATGCTTAGTTACATGTCTTAGACTCAGCTTCCCCCTTAGCAACCACCACTCGGGCGGCCATGTTGTTTTGGTCTGCTGGTCCCTGCATTGTCATTCCATGTATTGCATGAAACCCACATTTGTGGGTTTATAACCTTCATTTTCATGTTTTATACAGTGCAGCCCATTTGCGCGGGGCTGCGCTGGGTTAAAAATTATATTTTTATTATTTTGGCATCGGGTTATATTGCCAATGGCCACATATTTGGCCATTGGCATACTGCCTGAGTCATATGCACCCTTTTTTTGGAGCTGACATGGCTCCGTTGTGGAATTTGCAGAAACGTACTCAGTTGTCAATTGAGTACATTTCTGCAGCTAAAACGTCTCTTACACGAACTGGTTTCTGCTTTGTGGATCGCTAATATACCTCATTTGCATACCTTTCAGATGTAAGTGAGGTATTTAGCATTTCCACGCCCAGTCTGTGTAAGAGATGTTTTAGCTGGTCTCTTACACGGAGTTTAGGGCTGTTCCTGGATCGCGAGGCTTGCATGGAGTGTTGCACGTCTCTTACACTCCGTGCAAGCCTTCGTGAATCCTGCCCCCTATCTTTTAACTGCTAACATTTTTATATCATTTCCACTCTCTTCACGTTTGCCTCTTACATCACAGTTAAAGTCTCCTACCTTTATAATATTTATATTTTTCACTACATAGTCTAAAATCTGTTGAAATAAGCTTTCCCTTCCTTTGCAATTAGTTTAAGCATATAATGTCATAATTCTATATACTTGTTCTTTGCATTTGAAATCACCAGTGGTTAATATTCCCATGTTTTGCTAAAGGTGCATCTAAAATCTTTACTGTATTTCTACAGAATACAGCTAGTTCTGATCATCTGTTGTTGCTGTGTCTTTCGGCTTTTCCCGGTTAGGGGTCGCCACAGTGGAACTCCGGTCCGCTAATGATTGGCAGTAGATTTTTACATCCCGAATTGCCGGCCCTGATGCACAACCTTCAATGAAGGTACGCCCATTCACGCATGTCTCCACACAGAAGACGCTCTAGCTGAGAATCAAACAGGACAACATCTTACTGTGAGGCGACAATGCTAACGCAGCACCACCACCTCAGTTCATTTCCCAAATTCCAGATATCTTTCCTCCCCATAGTTTGTAATCCTTCATTTGTTAAAAATCATGTGTCTTCTAATTTAATAACATATATATCACATATATTCCACCACTCCAAAATCCCTATTCATCTTACTATATTGTAATAGTACTCATATTTATAGAAAACATTTTTAAATCTTCATTTTCCTTTTTCTATAGATGCATGGTTTCATAAGTTCATAGCTAAGTACTAGACTAGCTTTCTTAATACGCCATTCTAAACCTAGCCAATTTTCTTTCCAAAAATGAGAATCAAACAGTATATCTTGTGTCTGTTAAGTAAACACCTTAACCAATATACCAAACCGCAATCATTAACTGTATTTATTGTTTTTCATCCTTTTCCTTTTTTTACTTATCCCTTTAATTTTTCTGTATTATATATTTTTTTTCTTTAACTACCTCCTAATTTATGTCTTTTCATTTCAGTACCTTTGTTTTTTCTCATGTATTTCTTTTTCTATTACTATTTCTAAAATGTCTTCTCTTTCGGTTTCCTTATTCTTTTCATTTTTGCCATCCATCTATAAATGTCCAATTTTGTTACATTTACAGCATTTCAATTCACATTTTCTGATCAAGTCCCATTTCCCCACAGATGTAACATTTTCTTTTATCACAGTTACTTATGAGATGTCCTATTCTACAAAGAAAAGACATGTTTTGGGTTGCCCCTCAGTATTTTATGACATCCCTTTTCCTTTCCACATTTATCATGCTTGGTAAAGGTAAATGTTTTTTCTCATTCTATTTTAGCACAATATTAAAATTCCAACCACACCTTTTATCATAAACTTTTGCAATGTCCAATAGTACATCTTTACATACAATTTTCAAATGCCATTTCAAAGCCACTCTTTCTACCTCTGCTCAAAATTGTGCATGAATTTTCTTGTTTCCCTGTTAAATGCTTTTATTACCTAAAGATTTCATGGAATACACACTTTTTTTTATTCTCCAAGAAAATTTTCCATTGAAAAAGCAGTCTCAACTATAAAGTCACAAAATGTCTATTTTTAATAAGAATAAATGTTGTTATTGCATGTGCTTTTATAGCCAAAGTAGCTATTAAGTTGTCCCACACCTCATACCTGTCCATTTGTCTTCATTTCTCTGAATGCTTACCATATACTTCCATTTTTCATTTGCTTCTGCCTTCTTTTCTGTTACTCCCCTTATGCCTACTTTTACTTTCTCTCCGTATGTTTTCTTTTCCATCTCACCACTCTTCTTCAGGATTGTCTCAGCTTCCTCCTTTTCCAGATCCTCTATAATGTCACACCCCAGGAAACATCTCCTTCATTTTCATTTTTTTCCTCACTCTGCATCACCATTGTTTTAAGTAAAATATTCCCACAACCCTCCCAACTGGATTGTTGTAAATTCATCTCCAAACACATTTCTTTGAAACATCTCCTTAGAATCCTGCACACATTCTCTGATCTCAGTATTGCTTTCTCCTCCATTTCTCTCACCAGTCCATTATCTCCTTATCTCTCCATCTGCTTCTTCTGTTTCTCCAGACAAACTCTGCAACTGGAATAGAAAGAGAAAGCACTGCTGCAGAATGGGTCTGACTCACAATGAGTAGTGGAAGTTCCGTGATGCCTGCCCAAATTTCCCCTAGTAGTATAGATACCACTGCAAGTTTCTCCTGAAGAGAGACCACTGGGATAATGGGACTAACCAATTCTGCAAAAGTTAAATAAAATAGAAAGGTAAGTAAATCATCTCTATCAAGCCTAGTATTACCACCCTACCTCAAAATCTGATTTCTATATGGGAACATCTCCAGAGGAAACCTACTTCAGCTATATCATCTATGCAGACTTAGTCAATCTCCCACAAACTGACCAACCAAAATGGCTGCGAGTCTGACTTCTGACATTACCAGCATCTAAACAGCCACATAGGAAATTAAATACCTATCCCTCCTAAATTTAAAGGCATTCAGGAAAATACTACCCTGGTGAAACTCCCACATTAATAAACTATATAACAAAGGAAGGAAATTAATTAAAAGTTGGAAAAATACACCCCCCACCATCAGCACCTCAGGAGCTCAAAGAAACAAGCCAGCAAGGAATTTAACAACAGTATTCAGCAATTTAAAGAGTATGGGCAGGATTCACGAAGCCTCTGTGTAAGAGTTATAACTCTTACACGGAGGCTGCAGTTAAACGGAGTGATGTCAGCATGCTCTGCATATTCATGAGAGCATGCTGAATCACACCTAAGGCTAACACGGTCCGTGTAAGACAGTAGGGGGCGTGTCTGTAGGCCGAGCCCTGTAAGCAGACACGCCCCCAGAAGAGTAAAAGTGCCCAAAGTAAACATCCATGACAGAGTCCACGGAAATGTGAATAAACACAACACAACACAACACATGCCCCCACAGACTATGAACAGAAAATATATAAATAAACATGTTATATATTTTTTTTAAATTGTAAAAATGCTTAACCGTGAGTGCACTCGTTTGCACGGGCGTGCCATAGCGCAGCTACAGTTAGCAGTCAGTGGGAAAGCATATAAGAACTAAATATGCAAAGCAAGCCATGAAGCAATAGCGTAGCGGTAGAGATGTCGGATGAAGAGCAGGCATTCATGGTTCGAGCCCCCACAACACCAATTTTTATTTTTAGCAAAATAAGCACGAAACAAGTCCCTGACAAATATGTACACATAAAACCACATTTTATGTAAAATGTAATGAAATAGCCCATTTATATTGAAGAAATGCGAGGTAACAAAAGAATAAAAAATGCCAGATGTGCCCATAGCTGAGCTACAGTTTAACAGGGTGAGTGCATCTCAGAGGGTAGTTGCTTTCGAGCACAGAGGTGGGGCGTTGAGGAGTCCAGGTACATGGTCTGACTCCTAGTCCACAATCATGAGGCCCAACTCATGCAGGGCCAGGTCCTCTGGGGAGCATACAGGGCTGAGGCGTGTGACCGGTTGGCTCATGATCTCACCAGTGTCACAGGGATTCCAAGGACTGGTGACCAGGTCCGTCACCACCATGCAGACCTGAAGAGACGCAAGCAGGACCAACTGAACCTTTGGATCCAGGAGGCCCGGCAAATGCCCAATGCCCCACTACTGAGTAAGTTACATTTAATTATGTATGTAAGAAATTAAACTAGCTGATATTATGGAGATGTGTATTCCAATATTACTTCATTTACATTACAGCTGCAGGTGTCCGTTTTGTGAACCGCAGAGCCTATGGTGATAGGCTGGTGCGGTTGCGCCACCAGGCAGGTCAGTAATCCACTACCAGTAACTGTAAAGAAATATAAAAGTATGACAGTCAGCAAAAGAGTGCAGTGTAGTCACTAAGGAATAAAATGTGCAAGTAACAGTGTGAAAGTGTCTGCAAGTATTGCTTGATTACAAAAGTGTGTTTCAGCCTGTAAGTTAAACAGAAAAATGAAAAATGTCTGACATAAATTCTGAAATAAAATGCCCCATCTGTAAGAAAATAGTACACAACCTGCAGCAGGCTGAAAAGTATAGCTGCAGAAGATGATGAAATCACGTGTGAAATATATCCCTGTTGAAATACTGAAACATGACAGAAGTGAGACTGCTGGAAAGGATTGTAATAACTACAGGTAAAATATGTCAATAAAGCCTAGAAGTAAGTACCATCCTGAATAGTAAAATGAAAACAAGTGAGAGAGTGTGAGAAAGTGTCATGAATCCAGCAATACAGTAGTAATAACCCCTGAAAAAAGTACACTGCAGTCAAGACAGAATGAAATGCATGTGAGAATCAAAACCAAACAGCAAAATCTGTTCAAAGTGTTGCTGCATCTGGAATGTGTATCCCAAAATCTGGATATGTTGCTCTCAGTCTGCAATATGCAGATAGTATGATTGTCTGATATACCAAACATCTACACTTGTCTACTGCTATATAAAGCAAATGTAGCAGGATGATGTAGCTGAACAAAGCTAGATATGAAATGTGTATGAAGAACAATAAAATGTATATTGATGTTGCAGTAACAGTCCTATTACCAAGTTGAAATAGTTATCATATAGGAAACTGTAGTTAGAACAGTAGTGTGTATATATCTGTAGCTATTAGAACTGTACAGCACATGTATTGGTATTTGAAGGTGTTAATATTATTTTCTTCTCCCCACCCTATAACCACATATAACCCATTCCACGTGAAAATGGTATGTGCAATCACAATTAACACCCTGGACGCTTGTCCTGTTGGGTCATATATATTTGCATGTCCGTTGATGCATCTGCCCTGTTCATACATCCAAACCTGATGGCCTGTTGCCATCAATTAACCCTGCATGTTGTTGGACTGTGTATTGCTTTTCAAATTATGCATGTGTTATGCACGCTGTGTGTTTGGTTAATGGGAATACTAATACATGCTGTTACAACTAATTGTGAATGGTATTATATGTCACTAACCCAAACTGTCATGACATAATGCAAAACATAGGATGACATGGAAGGCGGGTTCCAGCGGACCCACATCTCCCACCTCAACTGGCGAGTGCACCTGGCACTAGTGCCGAGTCTGGACCCTCCTCTGGTGGCCCTGTGCCACCTGCGGGTGGAAGTGCTGCAGGGGATGGGGCCCCTCTGCAAGTGTGGCCAGAGGAGAACCACCACTCACCCTCCATAGCGTCCGGACTGTGGTGCGTAGGGAGATTCGGGACTCTGTTCTTGAGCCCCTATGCCAGCTTGAGGCACAGGTGGCACAACTTACGGGCATGCCTGTTGCCCGGCCTGCACAGCCCCGTCCTGGGCAGTGAAGGAACAGTGGCAACTGCCTATGGGTGGGGATATCAGTTCCACTGTTGCCATCTGTGGGCTCATGGGCTCTGGATATCCAAACCTCCGTCCCGTCAATGCGTAACCCCCACACGTGTCATACACTGCCCCTGTATGCATCTTGTTTGTCTTGTCTGTTTACCTATACAACCTACCTCCCAGCTGTACCCGACTTCCTTCACCTGACATATCACTCTCACCTGAAAAAAAAAAGGGCACTCTGTACGCACAAAAATTATGCCCCATACATAGCTGCCCATTCCATATATGTCTACCAGACATGGAAACTATCAATTACAATTGGCTGTACAACAAGTATTACTGTTGTCCTTACACCTCTCTCAGGGGTGGAAGGTATCAAATGTCACACCAAATTACAAACATATGCACAGCTGTTGCTGATGAAGAAATGGGCAGCTATGGGCCTTACCTATATCCCTCCAGCAAAACCCAAGCTTGTTTCCTACTGTCTTACCCTCTTTGTGACCCCTTTTCACCACTTTCCTGTCTCCCCATTTTCATTTCTTTCAAAGAAAAATAGCTGGTGTGCAAGAAGAGTAAGCACGCTTTAAGCGGTTGTAGCAGGTGTGCGCTTGTGTGTGCAGAGCTAAACGCCAGTACGCATGCGTGAGCTCACAGAAACCAGCTTAACCCGTTACAACTGCTTAAAAGTGCCTTAGTCACTTTGATTGACAGGTCCTGTAGTCAGTTCAGAAGCAAAATAAAATCCCACTGGCAGTCCCAAACCCAGGACCTTGGAAACAGTAGTCTGCATGACTTACCACTAAGCCATGACTCTTATACAAGAACATTGTGCTCAAATAAATATATCATCTAATAGTAGGAATGAATGTAAAGGAATATAGGATGTGTAGTACACAAAGCATGTCATTTAGAATTACTGTCAAAACTGGTGGATTTCCAAAATAGTAGTGTGTGAACAGAAACAGCCATGCTAGTTGGTAGCTAGTAGGTAATAATGTCACTATAGCACCTTGCAAGCCACACACATACTCACAGCAGGATAATCACTGCCCATACCCCACAACCTCTTACAGGGACACATCAGACCAAGTAATAAAATATGTGGAGCAAAGGCCCAAAACCAGGGACACATTACAAATAATGTTACAACAAACGTAGACAGTTCAGAGAGTAACAGGGTCTGCATTTTGTGGGATGTTTGGAAGGGTATGAAGTCTGAAACGTGAATGTTTGTCACTATATTCTGACTTGAGCCCAGAGTGATTTGCCAGAAAAAGCTGTGCATGAGATATTGACCAAAATATGAGGCAGAAATGTGGACAACCTGCAAATATTTGTACACAAGAGAGGTCTGACACCACCATATTTGAATAGTTAAGAGCCTAGGCATAGCAACAGTGAATGACTTACAGTGATGCCCCACAGACTCCATGTGAAATGTACAAACAGTAGGCAGAAAGGTGTAACAACACATGCAATGGTAACTATGGAGTCCTGAAAGTATTTACCACTTGCATGGCAGAATAAGTGTAGTAATACATATGCTCATGCTAACCCACAGTCACAACTGCAGCATACCAGACAATTTAATGGGTGTACCCCACTGATATGTACCATTCCATGAGGCAGATAACAGATGAACCTGAGAGTCTCTGGGGCCTGCTCAGCAGCATACTCAAATACCCTAATAGATGTCAAGGCCCACACCATGGCCAGACCACACTGCATGCTGTAACACCCTAGCAGATATAGCAAGCATTCCAATGTGAATGTACATGGAAAATAGGAAAGCTACAGCAGCACACTGCAGTCAGGACACCTAGCAGGCATACAAGTAGTGACTGTAAAGGGCAAATATTGAAGCCTTAGCAACAAAGTGCAAGCAAAAGTGAAAGGAAAGCACACACACACATTAACAGTAGTAGTAGTTGTAGGTGTCAGTGTACATACACAGTTAGTACAGGAAACTGGAGAAATGAATGGAGGAATGTTAATCTACAACACAGCTGGAAATATGAGAGAGATACCAACCTTTACACTCACAGAACATTGTCCACAGCATAACAGCATGGTCCCTGCCCTTAAATATGAAAGGGCTACGCCTATCTCACATACCTTTTTATAGCACTGTTCTGAAATCACAGTGAGAACTGCAATCAGTACACAACTGGCTGCATACAATTAACAAATGCTGGCTAACAATTGGTGCAGAGGCCATCACATGGGCATATGCAGATACCTACAAACGTATGCTGTACTCCCAGTCCACACAAGCAATACTTTCATTGCACCCTGAGGAGGACGTGAGAGACAGACAGACAGAGAGAGAGAGACAGACAGAGACAGAGAAAATTGAAATTAAGCAGAAAAAAACAAAACTGTTCAGCAACAGCCACCTGAAAGCTGACAACTGGGAAGTGGAGCAGCAGGACAGAAAACCAGACGCAACACAAGCAGCTGTGACAAACACAGGTAATGTAAAGTAATACTATAAAGGTCTACATACTGTGAACCCTCCATATGTGTCATTGGTCTGTATCCATATGTATATGAAGATGTGTAAAGGGCAGGGGACATACAGCAACTATCAGTGAAGGCTGTACATACATTTGTATGTGAGAGCATCTATGTGCACATATCAGTGTAGGTTGACTGCAGGTTGTAGTGCAATGTACAAAGTAGGTTTCACAGTTATGTATGTTTAGCAGTATGTTAGTGTGTGTATACAGTATGGTAGACAAACATGTTGATATACCTGTCTATCATATGGACACGTATGTATGTCAACATATGTATGTATGTATATATATATATATATTTATATATATATATATATATATATGTATATATATCTATAATATGCATCTATGTATACATACATCGAGAGATGTAGGAATACATAGACAGATGTAGATAGATAGAATATGTACAGACATATATATGTAATTCACACATACAGATATAGATATATGTAGATACATATACATAGACAGACTGATCTGACTATCTACAGGTATGACTGTATATGACGACCTCAACACACCCTGTCCCACCCCTCTGTCACCACACCTCCTGTGTGCCCCCCCTCCACATCTATAGCAATATATGTACAACAACATATATATGTGTATATGTATACAGACATATATATATATATATATATATATATATATATATATATATATACATACATATATATATATATATATATATATATATATATATATATATATATATGTACAGAGAGAGAGAGAGAGATGTATATAAATTCTGAGTGAGGCACATGTGTACAGATGTATTGCAACAGGTGCCTGGTGACAAAGGCATGGAGTGAACACCAGTGTCAAAACCAGAGTACCATACCACATTTCAAATCACCTACACCAGTAACCACCAGATATGTGATTGGCTGCCCACCACTGCATGTGTCAGGGGTGAACAGGGTCATAATGTGTACAATAGTGGCCCCAATGATATTCACAGTGGCACACTATTCCTGGAATACCTGCACATGGTATGTGTCAGCAGACATGGTGTGTCAGCTATGGACATGTAGGTCGGTGTACCTCCACACCACATAATGGATGCCATGGTATGGACCTCACATGACAGCTACAGATATGGAGAAGGACACAGTGACATGTACAACACTGTGACAATGCACTCAAACACATTACCAATGCACAGTGACTGACAACACCACAGAGTACACATATACTACCCACATAGAGGTTACCACTCCCAGATTTACATAAGTAAGTCACACCCATGACAGATGTCCAACGACCATAGTAACACCTCACACCATCCACAACCTAAATGACTGCTGTGTGTCATCCATGCCATTGCAATAGAGAGCACATGTGGAGGTAAAGGTTCCTACCCACAGATAAGACATACCCTGCAATAAACCACACAGTGTTAAGAAGCAAGACTCCCCATGAGTACATGTCACACATACCCCTGCTGAATGTTAGTCAGATAGGTAATATGCCATATGAGTCACCCTGTGTAACTGTGTGACAGCAGGTACCATCACACCACATGTGTCACAATGGTCAGGGTAGCAGAACAGTATGCTGCTGTAATCCCAGGGCAATAGCATATTGTATAGCATTGTATTGTAATGTAATGTATTGTGTTGTATTGTATTGGTATGTTGAGGTGCCTCCTTGTGGAGTGGAACCACTGCTGCTATGCGCCAGTGTACAGGTACATATCCTGTAGTCAGGCTAGTGTTACATAGCACTTCTATATGTGTGTTTAGCTCCTGTCAGAGTTTATGTAGCATGCAACTGGGGATACCATCAGGTCCCAGTCATGTTGTGTATTCTGCTTTCCTGAGGGCGGCTCTCACCTGGACATCTGTGATGACAGGAGGTTACAGTCAGCTGGGATAACTATGTCTTATTTTGGGGAGAGGGTGGGGTGACACCTGCACTGAACCTGTCTGCCACAATGTTGTCAATATCTGTGGTGTCAGTGAAATATTTGTTGTTGTGTACTAACTATGGGCATAGAGGATGGATTCTGACCAGGTTGCTAACATAACTGAAGAAGGCCTTCTGGTTATCTGTAGTGTCCCTCTTGATTTCCTCTCAAAGTTGCCCATGGATGTTTGTATGATGGAAAATAGATCCTTACTAGTGCTGCTCAGACATGCCCTCCTTTATGGAATTATGCTCTGTCTTGCAGTAGCTTCCATCTTCTGTAATACAATCTGTCTATGGCTGGGGTCCACCAGACAGTCAGTAATCCACTACCAGTAACTGTAAAGAAATATAAAAGTATGACAGTCAGCAAAAGAGTGCAGTGTAGTCACTAAGGAATAAAATGTGCAAGTAACAGTGTGAAAGTGTCAAGTATTGCTTGATTACAAAAGTGTGTTTCAGCCTGTAAGTTAAACCAAAATGAAAATGTCTGACATAAATTCTGAAATAAAATGCACCTGTAAATAGTACACAACCTGCAGGTTGAAAAGTATAGCTGCAGAAGATGATGAAATCACATGTGTGAAATATATCCCTGTTGAAATACTGAAACATGACGGAAGTGAGACTGCTGGAAAGGATTGTAATAACTACAGGTAAAAACATGTCAATAAAGCCTAGAAGTAAGTACCATCCTGAATAGTAAAAAAATGAAAGCAAGTGAGAGAGTGTGAGAAAGTGTCATGAATCCAGCAATCAGTAGTAATAACCCTGAATAAAGTATACTGCAGTCAGACAGAATGAAATGCATGTGAGAATCAAAACCAAACAGCAAAATCTGTTCAAAGTGTTGCTGCATCTGGAATGTGTATCCCAAAATCTGGATATGTTGCTCTCAGTCTGCAATATGCAGATAGTATGATTGTCTGATATACCAAACATCTACACTTGTCTACTGCTATATAAAGCAAATGTAGCAGGATGATGTAGCTGAACAAAGCTAGATATGAAATGTGTATGAAGAACAATAAAATGTATATTGATGTTGCAGTAACAGTCCTATCACCAAGTTGAAATAGTTATCATATAGGAAACTGTAGTTAGAACAGTAGTGTGTATATATCTGTAGCTATTAGAAATGTACAGCATATGTATTGGTATTTGAAGGTGTTAATATTATTTTCTTCTCCCCACCCTATAACCACATATAACCCATTCCACGTGAAAATGGTATGTGCAATCACAATTAACACCCCTGGACGTTTGTCCTGTTGGGTCATATATATTTGCATGTGTCCGTTGATGCATCTGCCCTGTTCATACATCCAAACCTGATGGCCTGTTGCCATCAATTAACCCTGCATGTTGTTGGACTGTGTATTGCTGTTCAAATTATGCATGTGTTATACGCTGTTCAATGGTGTGAATATCTGGGTGTTTGGTTAATGGGAATACTAATGCATGCTGTTACAACTAATTGTGAATGGTATTATATGTCACTAACCCAAACTGTCATGACATAATGCAAAACATAGGATGACAGGGAAGGCGGGTTCCAGCGGACCCACTCTCCCACCTCAGCTGGCGAGTGCACCTGGCACTAGTGCCGTCTGGACCCTCCTCCTGGTGGCCCTGTGCCACCTGGGTGGAAGTGCTGCAGGGATGGGGGTCCCCTCTGCAAGTGTGGCAGGAGAGAACCACCACTCACCCTCCCGTGGCGTCCGGACTGTGGTGTGGGAGATTAGGGACTCTGTTCTTGAGCCCCTATCCAGCTTGAGGCACAGGTGGCACAACTACGGGCATGCCTGTTGCCCGCCTGCACAGCCCATCCTGGGCAGTGAAGGAACAGTGGCAACTGCCTATGGGTGGGGATATCAGTTCCACTGTTGCCATCTGTGGGCTCATGGGCTCTGGATATCCAAACCTCCGTCCCGTCAATTGTAACCCCCACACATGTCATACACTGCTTCTGTATGCATCTTGTTTGTCTCGTCTGTTTACCTACCCAACCTACCTCCCCAGCTGTACCGACTTCCTTCACCTGACATACCACTCTCACCTGAAAAAAAAAAAGGGCACTCTGTACCCACAAAAATTATGCCCCATACATAGCTGCCCATTCCATATATGTCTACCAGACATGGAAACTATCAATTACAATTGGCTGTACAACAAGTATTATTGTTGTCCTGACCTCTCTCAGGGTGGAAGGTTCCAAAAGTCACACCAAAGTACAAACATATGCACAGCTGTTGCTGATGAAGAAATGGGCAGCTATGGGCCTTACCTACATCCCTCCTGCAAAGCCCAAGTTTGTTTCCCTACTGTCTTACCCTCTTTGTGACCCCTTTTTCACTACTTTCCTGTCTCCCCATTTTCATTTCTTTCAAAGAAAATAGCTGGTGTCGAGTAAGCACATTTAAGCGGTTGTAAGCGGTGTGCTTGTGTGTGAGCTAACGCCAGTGCACGTGAGCTCAGCAAACCAGCTAACCCGGTTACAACTGCTTAAAAGTGCCTTTGTCACTTTGATTGACAGGTCCTGTAGTCATTTCAGAAGTAAAATAAAATCCCACTGCCAGTCCCAAACCCAGAACCTTGGAAACAGTAGTCTGCATGACTTACCACTAAGCCATGACTCTTATACAAGAACATTGTGCTAAAATAAATATATCATGTAATAGTAGGAATGAATGTAAAGGGAATATAGGATGTGTAGTACACAAAGCATGTCATTTAGAATTACTGTCAAAACTAGTGGATTTCCATAATAGTAGTGTGTGAACAGAAACAGCCATGCTAGTTGGTAGCTAGTAGGTAATAATGTCACTATAGCACCTTGCAAGCCACACACATACTCACAGCAGGATAATCACTGCCCATACCCCACAACCTCTTACAGGAACACATCTGGACCAAGTAATAAAATATGTGGAGCAAAGGCCCAAAACCAGGGACACATTACAAATAATGTTACAACAAACCAGTTCAGAGAGTAACAGGGTCTGCATTTTGTGGGATGTTTGGAAGGGTATGAAGTCTGAAACTTGAATGTTTGTCACTATATTCTGACTTGAGCCCAGAGTGATTTGCCAGAAAAAGCTGTGCATGAGATATTGACCAAAATATGAGGCAGAAATGTGGACAACCTGCAAATATTTGTACACATGAGAGGTCTGACACCACCATATTTGAATAGTTAAGAGCCTAGACATAGCAACAGTGAATGACTTACAGGGATGCCCCCAGACTCCATGTGAAATGTACAAACAGTAGGCAGAAAGGTGTAACAACACATGCAATGGTAACTATGGAGTCCTGAAAGTATTTACCACTTGCATGGCAGAATAAGTGTAGTAATACATATGCTCATGCTAACCCACAGTCACAACTGCAGCATACCAGACAATTTAATGGGTGTACCCCACTGATATGTACCATTCCATGAGGCAGATAACAGATGAACCTGAGAGTCTCTGGGGCCTGCTCAGCAGCATACTCAAATACCCTAATAGATGTCAAGGCCCACACCATGGCCAGACCACACTGCATGCTGTAACACCCTAGCAGATATAGCAAGCATTCCAAGGTGTGAATGTACATGGAAAATAGGAAAGCTACAGCAGCACACTACAGTCAGGACACCTAGCAGGCATACAAGTAGTGACTGTAAAGGGCAAATATTGAAGCCTTAGCAACAAAGTGCAAGCAAAAGTGAAAGGAAAGCACACACACACATTAACAGTAGTAGTAGTTGTAGGTGTCAGTGTACATACACAGTTAGTACAGGAAACTGGAGAAATGAATGGAGGAATGTTAATCTACAACACACCTTTACACTCACAGAACATTGTCCACAGCATAACAGCATGGTCCCTGCCCTTAAAATCTGAAAGGGCTACGCCTATCTCACATACCTTTTTATAGCACTGTTCTGAAATCACAGTGAGAACTGCAATCAGTACACAACTGGCTGCATGCAATTAGCAAATGCTGGCTAACAATTGGTGCAGAGGCCATCACATGGGCATATGCAGATACCTACAAAAGTATGCTGTACTCCCAGTCCACACATGCAATACTTTCATTGCACCCTGAGGAGGACATGAGACAGACAGACAGAGAGAGAGAGAGAGACAGAGACAGAGAGAATTGAAATTAAGCAGACACAAACAAATTGTTCAGCAACAGCCACCTGAAAGCTGACAACTGGGAAGTGGAGCAGCAGGACAGAAAACCAGACGGCAACACAAGCAGCTGTGACAAACACAGGTAATGTAAAGTAATATAAAGGTCTACATACTGTGAACCCTCCATATGTGTCATTGGTCTGTATCCATATGTATATGAAGATGTGTAAAGGGCAGGGGACATACAGCAACTATCAGTGAAGGCTGTACATACATTTGTATGTGAGAGCATCTATGTGCACATATCAATGTAGGTTGACTGTAGGTTGTAGTGCAATGTACAAAGTAGGTTTCACAGTTATGTATGTTTAGCAGTATGTTAGTGTGTGTATACAGTATGGTAGACAAACATGTTGATACCTGTCATCATATGGATCATTATGTATGTATAACATATGTATGTATGTATATATATATTTATATATATATATATATATATATATATATAATATGCATATAATACATACAGAGAGAGATGTAGAATACATGAACGGATATAGATGAGAATATGTACAGACATATATGTAATTCCACACATACAGATATAGATATATGTGAATTTGTATACATACAGACAGACTGATCTGACTATCTGGGTATGACTGTATGGCGACCTCAACACACCCTATCCCACCCTCTGTCACTCACACCTCCTGTGTGCCCCCTCCACATCTATGGCAATATATGTACATCCAACATATATATGTGTATATGTATACAGACATATATATATATATATATATATATATATATATCTATCATACATACATATATATATATATATATATATATATATATATATATATATATATATATACAGAGAGAGAGAGAGATTATTATATAAATTCTGAGTGAGGGCACGTATTGTACGGATGTATTTGCAACGGAGTTATAGTGACAAAGCACATGGAGTGAACACCAGTGTCAAAACCAAATTACCATACCACATTTCAAATCACTGCACCAGTAACCACCGGATATGTGATTGGCTGCCCTGCACAAGCACTATTAGGAACAACAGGGTCATAAAGTGTATTTGCAATAGGCACAATGATATTCACAATTGGCACACTATTCCTGGAATACCTGCATGGTATATTGATAAAGCCAGACATGGTGTGTCAGCTGCTGGACATGGGTCGGTGTACCTCCACCTGCCATAATGGATGCCATGAGTATAGGACCTCCACATGACAGCTACAGATGTGGGAAGGACACGGTGAGCATGTACAACACTGTGACAGTACACTCAAACACATGCACCAATGCACATTGACTGACAACACCACAGGTACACATATACTGCACCCACACCCATGATTTTCCTCCCCAGATTTACATAAATTAAAAGTCCACACCCACTGACAGATGTCCGACCAAGTAACACCTACACAATACAACCTAAATGACTGCATGGTGTCCATGCCATTGCAATGAGAGCACATGTGGGTAAAAGTTCTACCACCAGATGGACATACCCTGCAATAAAACCAACCACACGGGGTAATTTAGAAACCATAGAGACTCCCAGCAGGTACATGTCCACACATACCCCTGCTGAATGTTGGTCAGATGAGTATTATGCCATATGAGTCACCCTGTGTAACTGTGTGACAGCGAGTACCATCACACCACATGTGTCTGATGGTCAGGGGTAGCAGAACGGTATGCTGCTGTAATCCCAGGAGCCAATAGCATTGTATAGTATTGTATTTGTAATGTAATGTGTTGTGTTGCCATTGTACTGGTATGTTGGGGTGCCTCCTTAGTGGGTGGAACCACTGCTGCTGACAGCCAGTGTACAGGTGCATATCCTGTGGTCAGACTAGTGTTGCATAGCACTTCTATGTGTGTTTGGCTCTGTCAGGTTTATGTAGCATGCAACTAGAGTTACCATCAGGTCCCAGTCATGTTGTGTATTCTCTTTCCTGAGGTGACTCTCACCTGGACATCTGTGATGACAGGAGGTTGATCAGCTGGGATAACTATGTCTTATTTTGGGGAGGGTGGGGTGACACCTACACTGAACCTGTCCTTACTAGTGTTGTCAGTATCTGTGGTGTCAGTGAAATATTTGTTGTTGTGTACTAACTATGGGCACAGCCACGGGATGGATTCTGACAGGTTGCTAACATGCTTGAAGAGGCCTTCCTGGTTATCTGTAGTCCCTCTTGTTCCCTCTCAAAGTTGCCCATGGATGTTTGCATGAAGTGGAGAAATAAGATCCTTACTAGTGCTGCTCAGACATGCCTCCTGCTTATGATTATGCTCTGTCTTTTGGTAGCTTCCCATCTTCTGTAATACAATCTGTCTATGGCTGGGGGTCCCACCAGACAGGTGCTATCCACTGAGTTTCTTGGTCATATATGGGATTGCATGATCCATACATTCAGGATGTCTGTAGAAAGCAATTGTGTAGGGTCAGCATTGTGGGTTTAATATCTGCCACTGGCCCAGTGGGCTGAAAGGATATATCACTTGTTACAAAGTGTAAAGTTTGCATCTGTAATGTTATTCACTATAGTCATTTGTGCTGTGGTGGTGGAGGTGGGATATGTATATCAGGGCAAGGTAGTGTGTGGTCAGCTCACAGTAGTTGATGATGTAAGGCCATACAGGTACCTAGATACAAACTAGTGAGGGAGTGCTCTTGACCTGAATCAGTGTTCTGACTGCTGGGGTTTGGTAGTATAATAGTATGGAGTGTTGCCAAGACACTGTTGCCCAGTTGCTGGCCACAGGCACTGATACCTGGCCATTTATGTGTATCCATAATGAACAGACAGATGCTATATATGTAGGATATGTTGTATCATAACAATTCATGAGTAAAACTATATAGTATGTGTGTAATTCTGCTGACATATATTGCTGATATCAGGTTATTTTCTTTTCAATTTTGCTTGGCTCACGAGATCCCCTCCACAGCTGAGGGATGAGGAATACACAGAGCCTAGTCGCGGGGATGTCAATACTCTTTTCCCACACACCAGCCAGGAATCAACAGGAGAGGGCTACTATGGCAAGACCTAGTCCGTCCCAGATTAAATGAACCTTAAGAGCCTGTATAATGGGACAACCTGGAGCAAATTCTGACATACTACAGTGGTTAATCGAAGTATAAATCTATCAAATTGGGATATCCACAGGCAACAAGACCGCCACAGGTGGTAGGGTGGCTACATCCCCACTCCTGAACTGGAGGGACTACTCATGGAATTAGTGGCTCCAGTCTGCCAGCAACTAACAACAGCAGCAGACATGCCATTATAGGTGACTGGAGCCATGCAACAATAAGATAGTGAAACGTGCAGATATACCATATGTATAGTTGACTGTGTACACTGGTAGTTAATGCATGTGTGAGGTGTGTCCCTTGGTTTGTAGCTGTCACCATAGGTATTTAATGTGCAAGTGTGATATCCTCAATATTAGCAGCTGACCTGTGAAGGCTGACTGTTGTACTACTGACCTGTATCATACTCAGTAACAATGGCACAGTTGTGCTTTGAACGTGGATTTCTTCCGTCTGCAGGTCCCTCGGTGTAACAACAATGCAGCCCTATCAATGCTGGTGAGGTGTGTTAACAATTCCTGTAATGGTCTTGGTAAGTATTAGTATTAGTAGGCTCATAGTAGTGCTCTTTGTGGCCAAGCATGGGTGTGTCTGTGTGTCCCAATGAAGCCATCAATGCATCACTGGATACTGTACAATTGTGGCCGAAACTGTGCATGTGTGCACCTGTGCATGTGTGTGCATGTGTGCACCTGTGCATGTCTTTGTCGCGTGCATGTACACCGATGCATGTCTGCGATGTGCATGTCTTGGCGTAATGTGCATGTGTACACCATGTGTGCATGTGTGCGTAATGGCATGTGTGCATGTGTGCATCACTGGTAATGTCAGACATTGTAAACTGTGTTTCCTGTTTCCCTCACAGGTTCTGGTGCTGCTCTGGTGTCGTGTAGTAGGGAACCTGAATCAGGTGCCATGGGTACTGATAATGATGACATCTGTGTAATGGCACAGGAAGGTATGCCAGGGTCCGCCATTGGTCAGCCGATTGACAGTACACAGCTGTCCCCATCAATGCACAGTTATCCTGCCAATACACCCTTTGTCACCAATGTCCCTAGGTGATGGACAGCATACAGTGGGCATTGACCAGGGTAATGTGGTATCTGTGGCACATGCCTCCCCACACAGCAGCCATGGGCATGGCCCAGAGATGGTACCACACAGACAGATGTCCAGGGGTTCTCGTGGGAGCATCCATGGTGCTGCCCCTGTCAGGCGTGCCCACAGAGGTCTTACAACCTCAGCTATGTTTGGGGCTGTCATGCAGGCACAGTCACGTATGGGAACGGTACACCAGACAGGGTCTGAGGGAGCTGACAGCATGTCGCACAGCCATGACTGACAGTATGGACATTGCGGCTGCCATCCGTGATTTCACCGATGTCATAGACAGGCGTTGTGGGGACATATTAGACCGGTTCCACAACTACATGTCCATGAGCCAGGGCGATGGTGGGCGGTTGAGCGTCGGCGTGGCTGTATGCCAGCAACAGCAGCAGCTGGCAGTCGCCGCGACAACAGGCGGCCACCCCATAGTGCCAGCAGCAGCCCCAGCAATGCTGGGTCTGTGCTGTCATCAGACCGCCCCAGGAGACCACGTGCGTGGCTCTGGCCAGGCCCGACAGGGATCTGTGTCCAGTCAATGAACACCTGCTTCTGATGACAGTACCCAGTCTGGGTTGGTACCGGATACGGTCCGTAGCAACCTGCAAGGCACAGGTACCGTGTCCGTGCCAGAGACACTGATCTGTATGACTTGGCAGGTACAGTCTGTGGCTGTCCACAAACACCAGTATATGGCAGCCATGAGGTGGAACTGTGTGCATCCATACACACATGAATTGACAACACCTAGGGCTACCGCATGCGCACATACTGCATCAACATTGCCCCACCTTCTACTGCTGTCCCTCACCAACACACATACACATACATGTCAATGGTATCGGTGGCTGTCCACTACCAGTAACTGTAAAGAAATAAAAGTATGACAGTCAGCAAAAGAGTGCAGTGTAGTCACTAAGGAATAAAATGTGCAAGTAACAGTGTGAAAGTGTCTGCAAGTATTGCTTGATTACAAAAGTGTGTTTCAGCCTGTAAGCCAAACAGAAAAAATGAAAATGACTGACATAAATTCTGAAATAAAATGCCCCACCTGTAAGAAAATAGTACACAACCTGCAGCAGGCTGAAAAGTATAGCTGCAGAAGATGATGAAATCACGTGTGAAATATATCCCTGTTGAAATACTGAAACATGACAGAAGTGAGACTGCTGGAAAGGATTGTAATAACTACAGGTAAAATATGTCAATAAAGCCTAGAAGTAAGTACCATCCTGAATAGTAAAATGAAAACAAGTGAGAGAGTGTGAGAAAGTGTCATGAATCCAGCAATACAGTAGTAATAACCCCTGAAAAAAGTACACTGCAGTCAAGACAGAATGAAATGCATGTGAGAATCAAAACCAAACAGCAAAATCTGTTCAAAGTGTTGCTGCATCTGGAATGTGTATCCCAAAATCTGGATATGTTGCTCTCAGTCTGCAATATGCAGATAGTATGATTGTCTGATATACCAAACATCTACACTTGTCTACTGCTATATAAAGCAAATGTAGCAGGATGATGTAGCTGAACAAAGCTAGATATGAAATGTGTATGAAGAACAATAAAATGTATATTGATGTTGCAGTAACAGTCCTATTACCAAGTTGAAATAGTTATCATATAGGAAACTGTAGTTAGAACAGTAGTGTGTATATATCTGTAGCTATTAGAACTGTACAGCACATGTATTGGTATTTGAAGGTGTTAATATTATTTTCTTCTCCCCACCCTATAACCACATATAACCCATTCCACGTGAAAATGGTATGTACAATCACAATTAACACCCCTGGACGTTTGTCCTTTTCGGTCATATATATTTGCATGTCCGTTGATGCATCTGCCCTGTTCATACATCCAAACCTGATGGCCTGTTGCCATCAATTAACCCTGCATGTTGTTGGACTGTGTATTGCTTTTCAAATTATGCATGTGTTATGCACGCTGTGTGTTTGGTTAATGGGAATACTAATACATGCTGTTACAACTAATTGTGAATGGTATTATATGTCACTAACCCAAACTGTCATGACATAATGCAAAACATAGGATGACATGGAAGGTGGGTTCCAGCGGACCCACATCTCCCACCTCAACTGGCGAGTGCACCTGGCACTAGTGCCGAGTCTGGACCCTCCTCTGGTGGCCCTGTGCCACCTGCGGGTGGAAGTGCTGCAGGGGATGGGGCTCGCCCCCCCTCTGCAAGTGTGGCCGGAGGAGAACCACCAGTCACCCTCCGTAGCGTCCGGACTGTGGTGCGTAGGGAGATTCGGGACTCTGTTCTTGAGCCCCTATGCCAGCTTGAGGCACAGGTGGCACAACTTACGGGCATGCCTGTTGCCCGGCCTGCACAGCCCCGTCCTGGGCAGTGAAGGAACAGTGGCAACTGCCTATGGGTGGGGATATCAGTTCCACTGTTGCCATCTGTGGGCTCATGGGCTCTGGATATCCAAACCTCCGTCCCCGTCAATTGCGTAACCCCCCCACACGTGTCATACACTGCCCCTGTATGCATCTTGTTTGTCTTGTCTGTTTACCTATACAACCTACCTCCCCAGCTGTACCGACTTCCTTCACCTGACATATCACTCTCACCTGAAAAAAAAAAAAAAGGGCACTCTGTACGCACAAAAAATTATGCCCCATACATAGCTGCCCATTCCGCACATATGTCTACCAGACATGGAAACTATCAATTACAATTGGCTGTACAACAAGTATTACTGTTGTCCTTACACCTCTCTCAGGGGTGGAAGGTATCAAATGTCACACCAAATTACAAACATATGCACAGCTGTTGCTGATGAAGAAATGGGCAGCTATGGGCCTTACCTATATCCCTCCTGCAAAACCCAAGCTTGTTTCCTTACTGTCTTACCCTCTTTGTGACCCCTTTTTCACCACTTTCCTGTCTCCCCATTTTCATTTCTTTCAAAGAAAATAGCTGGTGTCAAGAGTAAGCGTTTAAGCGGTTGTAAGCAGGTGTGAGCTTGTGTGTGCAGAGCTAACGCCAGTGCGCGTGAGCTCAGCAAACCAGCTAACCCGTTACAACTGCTTAAAAGTGCCTTAGTCACTTTGATTGACAGGTCCTGTAGTCAGTTCAGAAGCAAAATAAAATCCCACTGGCAGTCCCAAACCCAGGACCTTGGAAACAGTAGTCTGCATGACTTACCACTAAGCCATGACTCTTATACAAGAACATTGTGATAAAATAAATATATCATCTAATAGTAGGAATGAATGTAAAGGGAATATAGGATGTGTAGTACACAAAGCATGTCATTTAGAATTACTGTCAAAACTGGTGGATTTCCAAAATAGTAGTGTGTGAACAGAAACAGCCATGCTAGTTGGTAGCTAGTAGGTAATAATGTCACTATAGCACCTTGCAAGCCACACACATACTCACAGCAGGATAATCACTGCCCATACCCCACAACCTCTTACAGGAACACATCCGGACCAAGTAATAAAATATGTGGAGCAAAGGCCCAAAACCAGGGACACATTACAAATAATGTTACAACAAACATAGACAGTTCAGAGCGTAACAGGGTCTGCATTTTGTGGGATGTTTGGAAGGGTATGAAGTCTGAAACTTGAATGTTTGTCACTATATTCTGACTTGAGCCCAGAGTGATTTGCCAGAAAAAGCTGTGCATGAGATATTGACCAAAATATGAGGCAGAAATGTGGACAACCTGCAAATATTTGTACACAAGAGAGGTCTGACACCACCATATTTGAATAGTTAAGAGCCTAGGCATAGCAACAGTGAATGACTTACAGTGATGCCCCACAGACTCCATGTGAAATGTACAAACAGTAGGCAGAAAGGTGTAACAACACATGCAATGGTAACTATGGAGTCCTGAAAGTATTTACCACTTGCATGGCAGAATAAGTGTAGTAATACATATGCTCATGCTAACCCACAGTCACAACTGCAGCATACCAGACAATTTAATGGGTGTACCCCACTGATATGTACCATTCCATGAGGCAGATAACAGATGAACCTGAGAGTCTCTGGGGCCTGCTCAGCAGCATACTCAAATACCCTAATAGATGTCAAGGCCCACACCATGGCCAGACCACACTGCATGCTGTAACACCCTAGCAGATATAGCAAGCATTCCAATGTGTGAATGTACATGGAAAATAGGAAAGCTACAGCAGCACACTGCAGTCAGGACACCTAGCAGGCATACAAGTAGTGACTGTAAAGGGCAAATATTGAAGCCTTAGCAACAAAGTGCAAGCAAAAGTGAAAGGAAAGCACACACACACACACATTAACAGTAGTAGTAGTTGTAGGTGTCAGTGTACATACACAGTTAGTACAGGAAACTGGAGAAATGAATGGAGGAATGTTAATCTACAACACAGCTGGAAATATGAGAGAGATACCAACCTTTACACTCACAGAACATTGTCCACAGCATAACAGCATGGTCCCTGCCCTTAAAATCTGAAAGGGCTACGCCTATCTCACATACCTTTTTATAGCACTGTTCTGAAATCACAGTGAGAACTGCAATCAGTACACAACTGGCTGCATACAATTAACAAATGCTGGCTAACAATTGGTGCAGAGGCCATCACATGGGCATATGCAGATACCTACAAATGTATGCTGTACTCCCAGTCCACACAAGCAATACTTTCATTGCACCCTGAGGAGGACATGAGAGACAGACAGACAGAGAGAGAGAGAGAGAGACAGAGACAGAGACAGAGAAAATTGAAATTAAGCAGACAAAAACAAAACTGTTCAGCAACAGCCACCTGAAAGCTGACAGCTGGGAAGTGGAGCAGCAGGACAGAAAACCAGACGGCAACACAAGCAGCTGTGACAAACACAGGTAATGTAAAGTAATACTATAAAGGTCTACATACTGTGAACCCTCCATATGTGTCATTGGTCTGTATCCATATGTATATGAAGATGTGTAAAGGGCAGGGGACATACAGCAACTATCAGTGAAGGCTGTACATACATTTGTATGTGAGAGCATCTATGTGCACATATCAGTGTAGGTTGACTGCAGGTTGTAGTGCAATGTACAAAGTAGGTTTCACAGTTATGTATGTTTAGCAGTATGTTAGTGTGTGTATACAGTATGGTAGACAAACATGTTGATATACCTGTCTATCATATGGATACGTATGTATGTCAACATATGTATGTATGTATATATATATATATATATATATATATATATATATATATATATAATATGCATATATGTATACATACATAGAGAGAGATGTAGGAATACATAGACAGATGTAGATAGAATATGTACAGACATATATATGTAATTCACACATACAGATATAGATATATGTAGATACATATACATAGACAGACTGATCTGACTATCTACAGGTATGACTGTATATGACGACCTCAACACACCCTGTCCCACCCCCTCTGTCACTCACACCTCCTGTGTGCCCCCCCTCCACATCTATAGCAATATATGTACATCAACATATATATGTGTATATGTATACAGACATATATATATATATATATATATACATATAGATATATCTATATACATACATATATATATATATATATATATATATATATATATATATATATATATATATACAGAGAGAGAGAGAGAGGTGTATATAAATTCTGAGTGAGGCACATGTGTACAGATGTATTGCAACAGGTGCCTGGTGACAAAGGCATGGAGTAAACACCAGTGTCAAAACCAGAGTACCATACCACATTTCAAATCACCTACACCAGTAACCACCAGATATGTGATTGGCTGCCCACCACTGCATGTGTCAGGGGTGAACAGGGTCATAAATGTGTACAATAGTGGCCCCAATGATATTCACAGTGGCACACTATTCCTGGAATACCTGCACATGGTATGTGTCAGCAGACATGGTGTGTCAGCTATGGACATGTAGGTCGGTGTACCCCTCCACACCACATAATGGATGCCATGGTATGGACCTCACATGACAGCTACAGATATGGGGAAGGACACAGTGACATGTACAACACTGTGACAATGCACTCAAACACATTACCAATGCACAGTGACTGACAACACCACAGAGTACACATATACTACCCACATAGAGGTTACCACTCCCAGATTTACATAAGTAAGTCACACCCATGACAGATGTCCAACGACCATAGTAACACCTCACACCATCCACAACCTAAATGACTGCTGTGTGTTGTCCATGCCATTGCAATAGAGAGCACATGTGGAGGTAAAAGTTCCTACCCACAGATAAGACATACCCTGCAATAAACCACACAGTGTTAAGAAGCAAGACTCCCCATGAGTACATGTCACACATACCCCTGCTGAATGTTAGTCAGATAGGTAATATGCCATATGAGTCACCCTGTGTAACTGTGTGACAGCAGCAGGTACCATCACACCACATGTGTCACAATGGTCAGGGTAGCAGAACAGTATGCTGCTGTAATCCCAGGGGCAATAGCATATTGTATAGTATTGTATTGTAATGTAATGTATTGTGTTGTATTGTACTGGTATGTTGAGGTGCCTCCTTCGTGGAGTGGAACCACTGCTGCTGTGCGCCAGTGTACAGGTACATATCCTGTAGTCAGGCTAGTGTTACATAGCACTTCTATATGTGTGTTTAGCTCCTGTCAGAGTTTATGTAGCATGCAACTGGGGATACCATCAGGTCCCAGTCATGTTGTGTATTCTGCTTTCCTGAGGGCGGCTCTCACCTGGACATCTGTGATGACAGGGAGGTTACAGTCAGCTGGGATAACTATGTCTTATTTTGGGGGAGAGGGTGGGGTGACACCTGCACTGAACCTGTCTGCCACAATGTTGTCAATATCTGTGGTGTCAGTGAAATATTTGTTGTTGTGTACTAACTATGGGCATACAGGATGGATTCTGACCAGGTTGCTAACATAACTGAAGAAGGCCTTCTGGTTATCTGTAGTGTCCCTCTTGATTTCCCTCTCAAAGTTGCCCATGGATGTTTGTATGATGGAAAATAGATCCTTACTAGTGCTGCTCAGACATGCCCTCCTTTATGGAATTATGCTCTGTCTTGCAGTAGCTTCCATCTTCTGTAATACAATCTGTCTATGGCTGGGGTCCACCAGACAGGATGCTGTCCCTTTGTGGAGAGTTTCTTGGTCATATATGGGATTGCATGATCCATGCATTCTCGGAGATGTCTGTAGAAAGCAATTGTGTAGGGGTCAGCATTGTGGGTTGTATCTGCCACTGGCCCAGTGGGCTGAAAGGATACCATGTCACTGTTACAAAGTGTAAAGTTTGCATCTGTAATGTTATTCACTATAGTCATTTGTGCTGGTGGTGGAGGTGGGATATGTATATCCAGGGCAATTAGTGTGTGGTCAGCTCACAGTAGTTGATGATGTAGGCCATACAGTACCTAGATACAAACCCCCAGAGTGAGGAGGTGCTCTTGACCTGAATCAGTGTTCTGACTGCTGGGGTTTGGTAGTATGTCGTATGGAGTGTGCCAGGTACTGTTGCCCAGTTGCTGGCTGAGCACTGATACCTGGCCATTTACATGTGTATCCACCAATAGACAGACAGATGCTATATATGTGAGATATGTTGTATCATAACAGTCGAGTAGCATGTGTAGTATGTGTGCCAAATTCTGCTGACATATATTGCTGATATCAGGTTATTTTCTTTTTCAGGTACATGGCTCACCCGCGGAATCCCACTTACTCCACAGCTGAGGATGAGGAGATACACCAGAGCCTGGTGCGGGATTATGCAATACTCTTTTCCCACACCAGCCAGAATCAGCAGGAGAGGGCTGCACTATGGCAAGACCTGGTCCGTCGGGTAAATGACATAGGCACGCATAATAGGACATATGAACAGGTACGACATCACTGCAGTGATTTAATCAGAAATGTCCGTCAGCATGCGTCGGATATCCACAGGCAACAGGTCGCCACAGGTGGTAGGGTGGCTGCACATCCCCCACTCACCAGACTGGAGGGACTACTCATGAGTGTAGTGGCTCCAGTCTGCCAGCAACAACAACAGCAGCAGACATGCATTATGATGGAGGCTGGAGCCATGCAGCAGCAAGATAGTGAACGTGCAGGTAATATGCCATATGTATAGTTGACTGTTGTGTACACTGGTAGTTAATGCATGTGTGAGGTGTGTCCTTGGTTTGTAGCTGTCACCATAGTATTTAATGTGCAAGTGTGATATCCTCAATATTAGCAGCTGACCTGTGAAAGGCGACTGTTGTACTACTGACCTGTATCATACTCAGTAACAATGGCACAGTTGTGCCCACAGACATTAGTTTCTTCACGTCTGCAGGTCCCTCCGGTGTAACAGCAATGCAGCCTATCCATGCTGGTGAGTGTGTATTAACAATTCCTGTAATAGTCTTGATAGTAATAGTAATATTAGGCTCACTTAGTAGTGCTCTTTGTATGCATGTAGGTGTGTCTGTGTCTGTGTGTTGATATCATGCATACTGAATACTGTACAATTGTGTGAAACTGTGTGCATGTGTGCACCTGTGCATGTGTGCATGTGTGCACCTGTGCATGTGCGCATGCGTGCATGTGTGCACCCGTGCATGTGTGCACGTGTGCATGTGCGCATGTGTGCATGTGTGCACCTGTGCATGTGTGCATGTGTGCATGTGTGCATGTGTGCATCACTGGTAATGTGTAGACATTGTAAACTGTGTTTCCTGTTTCCCTCCCACAGGTTCTGGTGCTGCTCTGGTGTCATGTAGTAGGGAACCTGAATCAGGTGCCATGGGTACTGATAATGATGACATCTGTGTAATGGCACAGGAAGGTATGCCAGAGTCCGCCATTGGTCAGCCGATTGACAGTACACAGCTGTCGACCCCATCAATGCGCACAGTTATCCTGCCAATACACCCTTTGTCACCAATGTCCCTAGGTGATGGACAGCATACAGTGGGCATTGACCAGGGTAATGTGGTATCTGTGGCACATGCCTCCCCACACAGCAGCCATGGGCATGGCCCAGAGATGGTACCACACAGACAGATGTCCAGGGGTTCGTGGGAGCATCCATGGGCGTACTGCCCCTGTCAGACGTGCCCACAGAGGTCTTACAACCTCAGCTATGTTTCGGGCTGTCATGCAGGCACAGTCATGTATGGAACGGTACACCAGACAGGGTCTGAGGGAGCTGACTGCATGTCGCACAGCCATGACTGACAGTATGCGTGACATTGCGGCTGCCATCCGTGATTTCACCGATGTCATAGACAGACGTTGTGGGGACATATTAGACTGGTTCCACAACTACATGTCCATGAGCCAGGGCGATGGTGGACGGTTGAGGCGTCGACGTGGCTGTATGCCAGCAACAGCAGCAGCTGGCAGTCTTCGCGGACGACAACAGGGCCGCGGCCACCCCCATAGTGCCAGCAGCAGCCCCAGTAATGCTGGGTCTGTGCTGTCATCAGACCGCCCCAGGTGACCAAGTGCACGTGGCTCTGGCCAGGCCCGACAGGGATCTGTGTTCAGTCAATGAACACCTGCTTTTGATGACAGTACCCAGTCTGGGTTTGTACCAGATACGGTCCGTAGTACCCCTGCAAGGCACAGGTACCGTGTCCGTGGCCAGAGACACTGATCTGTATGACCTGGTAGGTACAGTCTGTGGCTGTCCACAAACACCAGTATATGGCAGCCATGAGGTGGAACTGTGTGCATCCATACACACATGTGAATTGACAACACCTAGGGCTACCGCATACACGCACACACTGCATCAACATTGCCCCACCTTCTACTGCTGTCCCTCACCAACACACATACACATACATGTCAATCGGTGGTATCGGTGGCTGACTCAGGCATACCAAGTTCACACCCTGTGCATATGATGAAACTGTGCCACCTCCTGCAATCTGTAACAGCTGTGCAGGTGCAGGTTAACATGTTGCTGATGCACAAGGTGACCACACAGATGTGTAGTAATACTATCATGTTGTTAACAGTACTGTGTGCTGAATTAATTGTGGGTATATCACAGCATGCCTGATGCAGTAAGGGTGTGATTGTCATGTGCTGTTGTCTACACCCATGGTAAGTACCATAGTGTATCATCTGCACATGTTGGCATACTGGTGGTAATGATGCCAACAGAAGGCTACATACATAGGTAGCACAGGGGATAAGGTAATGAATGTAGTAATACGCAATGATTGACATGTAAACTGCAATTGGCATGTTGCCCACACTGGACTCTGCAATGCGGATGTTTGAGGATGTTGATATGTGTGCAGTACTACACGAATGGTACAGGACACACAGGAGCACCCTAGCACTGCAAGCTCACATCTCATACCATGCTAGACAGTCCCAACACACAAAACTAACTGTCACAGGAGGGAGAGTCCCCATATATGTCAGGAATACTGTGGTGGCAGGACAGGTAGCATACATCCTACTAAGTATGGAACCACTGAGTGAAGGCTCAGTGTCTGTTATTTGACATGTGTATTACTGCAGGTATGAGCACATGGGTTTCCATCCAGTTATTGTACATCCTGACAGTACATGGTCTATACACTTGTGTGCGCTGAGACTGGACCCTAGCCATCTGACCCGTGTATTTCCATGTACATGTGCATAGTGCCTGCATATTTACAGTGTTACCTACTGGAAGTGGTACAGCTTGTTTGTTGTACAATGGACTACATGCAGCCCTGTTTACTGTAGCTTTGTTTGCATGCATGTTTGCTTGCAATTACCCTGGAATACTGATCACACCTGCAATGCATAGTTATAGAGCTTCTGTGGACTCCTAGTGCCATCTGCATAGCTTACTATATGTATGCCCATGTCTCACTTGACAGAATGTCACTGTTTGTCCTGTTCACATGTATGTTGCCTGTGACACACTGCATATGACTTACCTGGCATGTGTCCACGTGAGCAGTCATATATGCTACTGCTAACTAATCACAGGCACTACACCTTCACATATTCATCTTCTGTTGAACCACCTGCTTCGCTAGGGATGGCCTGCACCTGTCACCCCTGGGCTTTCAGATATTGGCAAAGGCTCTTGCTACCCCCATAGTGCCTATGTTAGGCAAGGCTCAAATGACAAACCCACCTTCATAGGTATCACAAGGGATAAGAAACTAAGAGTAATGCTACCCAACGTCAGAATTCTAAACCTCAAGATGCATGCACCCAAAACTCTCCTTGGCATGGAGAACATCGATATCTGTGCAGTAACAGATGTCTGGTTCAAGGCTACTGAGAGCACACCAGCACTACCAGGTTTAACCTCATACCATGCTTTTCAGCCCCAAAACTTGGAACGAACCACAAATGGATGGGGAGTATTGATATTCATCAAAGATACCCACACCTCCAGGTTGGTGGCAAAGCACCAAGCATCAGAGGCTATCCATGTGCAACTAACAATGGGTGAAACTGCCTTCCAGGTTATAGCCTGCTACAGACCACCCTCCCAAACCCAAGAACTGCACTCGGCCGTCCTGTGAACAGTGGAAATATGAAGGTCTCTCCAAACAGCATTATATTGGGTGACGTCAACTACCCAAACATGGACTGGGAGCATGACTCTAGCTCCAACACCCTAGGCCAAAGATTCCTAGAATATATGAGCTCAAATGCTATGGAACAACTTGTTACCACTCCCACAAGAAGGGGAAACATACTGGACCTGATCATCACCAATATGGGGACTCTATGCTCCAGACCAGAAGTGTATCCCTCACTGGTAAGATTGGACCATAAACTGATCTCACTGGATATTCATATTCCGACCCCACCCCCTGCCCAGAACACCACAGTGAACAACTTCTCTAAAGCAAATTCACACTCCTCAAAACTGAGGTGGAAACCTTCAAAGCCCCCGGGCCTGTGGAAACTACAGACCAGACCGCAGATTCCTCTATAAATGCGTTCCATGGACACCGTCAGGAATGCATGGATCATGTGATCCCGAATAAAACCAAGACCCAATCCTCCAAAGGCAGACGTCCTGTCTGGTGGACCTCAGCCATCAACAAACTACACAATAGAAGGAGGAAGCTACTAAATGATACAGCAAATTCACAAATAGGGAAGGCATCACTGATCAGTATTAGCAAATAACTGCAGGCACTCATAAGATTGCCTAAGGCCAGCTTCGAGAGAAATTGCACAGGACACTAAGGATAATCACAAGGCTTTCTTTAGTTATGTTAGGAACCTGGGTGGTAATTCCCAGATATGCTCAGAGGTAGTCCAAAATGTCAACAGAAATACCAAACCCACAGACATTGCCAACATTCTAGCTGACAGGTTCAGTGCAAACGTCTCACCCCCCTCCACACTGAAAGGGCAAATATGTATCCAAGCAGAGTGCTGCCCCCCTGACATCTCAGATGCTCAGGTAAGAGCCGCCCTCTCCAAAGCAATACACACTGCATCAATGGGACGAGACAGTGTCCCGGGCTGTGTCCTACATGACCACCAAGACGTGCTACTACCAAACATAAACCTACTGTTCTATCCCAGCCTTACTACAGGATATGTGTCCAAAGTGTGGCGTACAGCAACAGTGGTCCCTCTACAGAAAGGTGGTGCCTCAACGGATCCTGGACACTATCACCCCATAAGTCACACTAGCTTGGTCTGCAGAGCTATGGAAAGGATCATCATGGACCACATAAATATAGATATTGCGGACCTACAGACACTGGTTCATACCCAGTTTGGCTTTGTTAAGGGCAGATCCTGCCTCTCAAACCTGGTTGATTTCTTTGAAACAGTCACCAAGGCCAGTGACGAGGGGAAGGTGGTTCACACAGCCTACCTGGACCTCGCAAAAGCCATCAAAACAATACCCCACTCGGGCATTCTAGAGAAGCTCACCAGCTTAAATATAAGCCCCTATGTCACTAGATGGATTGCACACTGGCTCAAGGACTGAACCCACATGGTAAGAATTGCTGGAGCCATGCCAGACTCCAAACCAGTTACGAGTTGTGTCCCACAAGGCTCAGTCCTGGGACCTCTCTTGTTTGGTATATATTTATTGGAGGTACAGGCCAACACGGAAGGACTGTGGCTGACCAAATATGCAGATGACTGAAAACTGGCCGCCATAATCGACTCTCCAGCCGACACAAGCATCTCCCAAAGGGGCATCATAGAAACAGACAACTTGTGCCAGAGCCATGGCCTCCAGCTGAATGCAAAAGTGTGTATAGTCATCCCCTTTGGCAAAAACAAAGTGCCCACAAAGTACCACATAGGTGGTACTCCATTATGTACAGAAGAAGTAATTAGGGACCTGGGGACCCAAGTTGATAGCAATCTCTCATTTGACAACCACATGGCCAAAGTGGTTAGAAAGACATTGCATATATCCCACCCCATCATGAAGGGATTCACATCTACATCAGGGGAGGACATCGTGCCTCTTTACTCATCCCTCATCAGGCCCATAATTGAGTACAATCCCCCTGTCGGGATGTACCTTAC
This sequence comes from Protopterus annectens, assembly GCF_019279795.1. NCBI lineage: Eukaryota > Metazoa > Chordata > Ceratodontiformes > Protopteridae > Protopterus > Protopterus annectens. The sequence continues at coordinate 178,988,011 of NC_056728.1, forward strand.
CAGACACCTGCAGCAACAGACACCTGCAGCAACTGGAAAGACCCCACAAGTACCTCACCAAGAGGACCAAAGGGCTCAAACAGATGCCATATGCTGACCGGTTAAATAAACCCCAGCTCTACTCAGTGGCATACCGCCTGTTCAGAGGCGATCTGTGCCTAATGTATAACACCATGTCAAACCCGGAATTAATGGGCATGCTGCACCTGAGAATATCCAAATCCCATCGGGATACACGCTTGAGAGACCTGAGCCTCAGCTCTGAAATAAATAGGACATGCTGGAGGGACAGATTCATAACCCAGAGGCTCACTTCACTCTGGAATAAAATCCAAGTCCAGGTTAAGAAGAGTCCCTCATTGACTCTCTTCAAGAGGAATCTTGATGAGTGGATGGGACATTGTAGGTTTACCCCAGGTATCACATCTGTGTCACTGTTAGACAGAGGCACAGTATACTAACCTCGGAAAAGGGCATGGCAAGATATATTTACATTGGATGGCGACAGCCAAACACATTCTGGCTAGGGTCTTAAATGCCCTAGGGCAGATTGCCTAGTATGACGCTATGAACCTATGAACCTTGTTCCCCATTGGCCCTATGTGCTGTTAATCACCATGGCAATCACAATACTATGATAGCATGTTCAAAGGTTAGTTGTCAGTCACCTCTATGCTACAGTTGTGGAATATGTGGGTCATGTGGCAATGTCACAGCTGCCACATGTACACAGTCAACCCTCTCCCCTACACATGGATGTACAACACATGTATGAGATGGAACCACATAGCCAAACTGGGGACTAAGCACTCTGAACCCAGTACTGGCATAACCTGTCAGGTGGCATGCAATACTACAGTGACTACAATACCAGTCTGATGTAGACCTACACTGATAGCAATACAAGCACGTGAACACACTGGGCCATTCGTGGAGCCTTAGAATAGCATCCTGCCCGAGCGGCACAGACATACGTTATGCCTGAACACATCACACATAACACATAGCACACAAATCCTGTGTGCCAGTCACAGCCTGTGCGGCTAGACAACACACCTGCCACAGTTGTGTTAGCTACCTTTATTGTCCGGTACAGTATGGTCATGCTCACCAGGCTGGACAAGGTGAAGGTCACAGTGATATGCCTGTGGGACACTATGGTCCACCACATAACACAAGCATGCAGGTCAGTCAGAGGCATGGACACATATGACTCAGTCATTGTCCATGCCACATACCTTTTCCTGCTGTACTTGTAGGGTGCTGACATCATCAGTGTTTAGAAAGGGGAATGTGCATCCTGTAGTCTGTTCTCCTAGTTGCCAAAAGGGACATTTCCCTCACACACACTAACCCCCCTCAGCCAAACACACACACTTGCAGGATTCAAACCCCTACTTAACTATATTATGACACTTGAGATGGACGCATTAGCAGAGCGCACTATTCACATTACTGGGAGGTTTCCCTTCTCTTGCTGTACTTATAGGGTGCTGACATCATCAGTGTTTAGAAAGGGGAATGTGCATCCTGTAGTCTGTTCTCCTAGTTGCCGAAAGGGACATTTCCCTCACACACACAAACCCCACTCAGCCAAACACACACACTTGCAGGATTCAAACCCCTACCTCACTATGTTATGACACTTGAGACGGATGCATTAGCAGAGTGCGCTATTCGCATTACTGGGAGGTTCCCCTTCTCCTGCTATACTTATAGAGTGCTGACATCATCAGTGTTTAGAAAGGGGAATGTGCATCCTGTAGTGTGTTTTCCCAGTTGCCAAAAGAGACATTTCTCTCCCACAGACTTGCACACACACACCAGCCCCACTCACACCCACTGAGCATTTGCAGGATTCAAACCCCTACCTGACTATGTTATGACACTTGAGACGGACGCATTAGCGGAGCGCGCTATTCACATTACTGGGAGGGTTCTTTTCTCCTGCTGTACTTATAGGGTGCTGACATCATCGGTGTTTAGAAAGGGGAATGTGCATCCTGTGGGGAGGCAGACGCCAAGCACACTCTGGCTAAGCCGTCATTCCCTAGGGCAAACAGCCTAGTGTTGACCTCTACACCCATATGTTTAATTGTCAAATGCACATTATTTGTTGCTGATTGACTGTTTGCACGTCTTTATTGCCATAGCCTTCCCTGTTTGTATGAACAACTTGTGTATCTGTGGAAGATGTTTGCATATGGGAGGGATCCACTATATCACGTATGTCTCTGTAGTCATTTAACTGTGTGCACTGGGCAGATTGCTGTAATGTGGTTGGTTCCTGGAATAACACGTAAAAATACCAGATATGTGTGGCCAACTGCTAAACTGAGATTTGGCCTAAGTGTGTGAGCATGCCCAGTTCAGCCTTCCCATGGCATGTTGTCTGACATATGTCTTATTTATCAAAGTGTGTGAGCATGCCCAGTGTGAGCATTCCACATGTTGAACTCTGCAGCCCACCACATTTGTGGATGAGTGTGAACTTCAACAAATATCTCCCGTTTATGGTTGTGTGTTGTGTGTCATGTTGTGTAGTTACTGTACAACTGCTTTGTGTGTGAACACAACAGGATTATACTGTGCCTGCAGGGTTTGCATGGGATACTTTGCATACAGTTGTCAACATCCTTTCACACTGACCTAACACTGTAGTACTGTATAGTGTACTGGTTCAGTACTTTGACTGTGGTGGACAGTATCCTGGGCTTTAGTCCTATCACTGCTTTACATTTCCATAGTGAGCACAACAGCCTGGTTAGGGGCCAGTTGTGTACTTCTGACCATGTTGCATTATGTTCAGATATGAACTACTTAAACCAGGCTTGTCCAACATTGGTAGTGTATTCCACAACATAGGTGTACATTTGCAAACACTAGCGATGTGCCCTAGTCCATTTCTAATGCTAGTCGGAGTGTGTTTGCCCTTCAACACACATTGTAAGTGGAGTTTGCCATGACATATGTCATGGTTAGTATACTGTGCCTCTGTCTACCTGTGACATGACAGTGATACCTAGGATAAAGCTACCATCTCCCATCCACTCATCAAGATTCCTATTGAGGAAAATCGATAAGTGACTCTATGGGTAGCCTGTACTGGGAGTTTACTCATGGGTGGGGTGGCTTCTGTGTTATGGATCATGCAGTACAGCTTGTCCTATGTAAGTCAGTGCTGGGGTTCAGGTCTCTCATGTGCATAGCTCACTGCCATTCAGATTGTACAAGGTGCAGCATGTTTATTGATACCAGCAACACAGGCAACACATGGCATCTGTGCAAGCTCTTTGATACTCCTGGTGAGGTACTGTTGGGGACTTTACGGTTGATGGAGGTGTCTGCTGAGGTACATCCCACAGGGGCTATTGTAGTCAATTGTAACGCTGATGAAGGATGACTGCAGAGCCACAATGACCTCCCCTTATCTAGATCTGACAACCTTCATGATTAGGTGGGTATATGATATGTTTCTGTAAACACTACAGCACATGTTTGTCCAATGCAGGATATCTATCACCTTGTGTCCCCAGGTCTCTCATTACATGTTAAGTACATAATGGGTTAACACCTATGTGGTAATTGGTGGGCACTTACTGTATATCCACGGGGGTTGACTATACATTTTTCTGCGATTAGCTTGCTGACATGGCTATGGCGCCAGTTGTCTGTTTCTATGTGGCCCTTTTGTGGGATGCTTGTGTCAGCTGGTGGATCATATATGGTGAGCAGTTTGTAGTCCTCTGCAAACATGTTCAGACACAGTCCTTCCATGTTGGCCTGTACCTATGGGACATATATACCAGACGAGGGAGATCCCAGGACCAAGCCTTGTGGGATGCCAGTCATATCTGGTTTGTAGCAACAACAAGAACATATAGTGAGTCCCAGCTCTACTTTCAAATTCTTGATGGTTTATTCAATACAATTCTAATGATAACAGTCCTAGCTGGGACTCACTATTTGTTCTTGTTGTTGCTACATCTATATATCTTCCTTCTGTTGTTTTTTATATCTGGTTTGTAGTCTAACATGGCTGCAGCATGTCTGACCATGTCTGTTCTGTCCTTGGTCTGGTTTGCAACCCCTCTACTGACATAGGGGTTTATATTTAAGCTGGTGAGCTTATCTATAATGAACACGTAGGGTATTGTATAGAAGCCTTTGCAAGGTCCAGCTACGCTGTGTGGACCACATTGCCCTCATCAATGACCTTAATGACTGTTTCAATTGAGTCAAACATGTTTAGGGGCAGGATCTGCACTTAAGAAAGCCACACTGGGTAGGGTCCAGTGTCAGTAGGTCCCCAATATCTTTATGTCTGCGGTACATGCTGATCCTTTCCATAGCTGTGCAGACTGAGCTTCTCAGGATTCTGGGGTGGTAGTTTTCAGTATCCATTCAGGCAACACCTTTGTTGAGAAGAGCCACTGTTGTTGTACACTGCTCTTTGGGTACATATCCTGTGGTAAGGCTGACATTGAGCAGTAGTGTGATTTGGCATTCCATTCGTCTTGGAGTCCATGTTGGAGTCAGCCCAGGACACCATCTCATACCATTGCTGCTGTGTGTTTTGCTTTGTAGATGCTGGCTGTTACCTCAGCATCTGCAATGTCAGGGGGCCAGCAGTCTGCTGGGATAGATATTTTACATTCTGGGGGGGGGGGGTTTGCACTGCACCTGTCAGGATGTATGTTGGCAATATGTGTGTGTGTTTGGTATGTTGTTTGTGATATTTGTGTGATTCAGAGCATATCTGTGAATTCCCAACACGGTTCCTACCATCAGTTCTGAAAGCCTTGGGATTATCCTTAGTGTCCTGTACAATTTGTATCTTCATAGGTTCATAGGTTCATACTAGGCTATCCACCCTAGGGCATTTGTTAGCCTAGCCAGAGTGTGTGTGGCTTTTGCCACCCCTTGGTATGTGAATATTATGGCCATTTATGATTTGCTTTGCTGTGCCTCTGTCTGGACATGACACAGTGAAGACCCCCAGTGTAACTGTACAATCATCCATCCACTTGGCAAGATTCCTGTTGAAGAGTGTCAGTGAGGGGCTCTGCCTAACATGGAGTGGGATTCTGGTCCAGGGTGTGGGGAGCCTCTGGATTATGTATCTGTCCCTCCAGCACATCCTATTTCATTACTTGTTGAGGTTGACATCTCTCACTCTCACAGCTCCGATGGCTTTGAGTTTTCTGGGGTGGAGCATGTCCATTACTCCTGTGTTGGGCATGGCCTTGTACAACAGGCATGCAATGCCTCTGTGTAGGCAGCATGTGACTGCATTCAGCCGGGGTGTCTACAGCCAGGCAGCATATGACATATATTTGAGACCCTTTATCCTCTTGGTGAGGTACCTTTGAGGTCTTTCTAACTGCTGCAGGTGTCAGGTAAGGTACATCCCATATGAGGCATTGTAGATTATGGGTGTAATAAGAAAACAGTATAGGGGCACAATGACCTCTGTTGACGTAGATGTGAATCCTTTCATGATATGGTGTCCAATGTAGACAGTCTTCCTAGCCACATTGGCAATGTGAGTGTCACATAACAGGTTACTGTCCACTTGTGTCCCTAGGTCCCTGATTACTCCTTCCATACATAATGGTTTACCACCTATGTGGTAATTTGTGGTACCTTGTTTGGTATTTGGTGGGACATTCATACTGTCCAGTGTCTTCAGGACGGCTGGGTGAGGTTCCTGTGTGTGAGAGTGTGGTCTGTAGCATGCTACAGACTGTACAGCATTCTTGCCTACAGTTAGTTGCACATGGGTGGACTCCAATGCCTTGTGCATTGTCAGTTACCTGGACGTATGGGTGTCTGTGCTGAATATGGATACTCACCCTCCTTTTATGTTTTGTTCCAGGTTTTGGGGCCATGACACATGATATGTGGTATAACCTGGTAGTGCTGGTGTGCTGTCAGGAGGCTTGCAGCAGGTTTCTGTCACTGCACAGACATCAATGTTCTCCATACTGGGGATGGCCTCGGGAGAATGCATATTAGGGTTTACACATCTGGCATTGGTCAGCATTACCCTTATGTTTCTTTCCACTTATGTTTTCTAGGGTGGTGGGTTAGTCTTTTCAGCCTTGCCTACGAAAGGCTCTATGGAGGTGGCAAAAGCCTTATCCAATATCCAGAAGCCCAGGGGTAACAGGTGCAAGCCATCCCAGGAACAGCTGCGTGGCTTGTCAAGCATGACATCCCAAGCAGACAGACATTGGATCCCCTTGAAATGACACCAGTAAATGTGCCACTTGCTATGACTGATCATTCCGTGTTTGTACTGTGGCATTATTCTTATTAAGGGTAGGATGCTGCAAACGGTGAGTGTCATACCGGCCTGGACTACATAATTAGAGAGCTCATCTATGTCTCTTTTCATGTAGTCTAGGGAGGTACATCTCAGGTCATTCACACCAGCATGGACTATGACTGCATCATATTTCTACTTGCTTTGGGGTGACCTGCATACTTGTGTTATGTGGCATATTGTGGCAGCCTACAGGCAGCTTACTGTACCCTTTCCCTTGTTCAGTCTGGTGTGCGGGACAGCAGTGTGTCTCGCTATGGAGTCACCTATTACAACTGTATCAGGCATGTTGTTTCTCCTTCTGGCCTGTGACTGTTTGGCACACCAGCTTTGTGTACTATGTGTTGCATGTGCTATGTTTGGAAGTTGTTTGATTGGGTGTCTGCTTTAGAGGCCTCTGTTGGTGTGCTGTGTTTGTAATTTGTGCCTCCGGGAATGTTTTTCTGTGTTTATGTATTTGGTTTGCAGTTGTGATAGGTCTATGTGGGACTGTGTTTCTGGTGTGTGTGTGGTTACCTTCTCCTCCTGACTAGTTTTGGGAGTACTGAGTTGAGGGAGCTCAGCCTCCAGTTTGGATAGATGGTTGCATCTCTCACATATATTAGTATTTCTTGGGAGGAGTTGGGGGTTGTCTGTGTACTTGGGGCAGATGTAACATTGCCTCAAGATTCACAGATTCAACTTGTTGTGGCTGGCCTTAGTGGAGTGTATGTGTGGACATATTTTATTGCCATACTACTGATCAGTGATTACTTCATTGTTTATGTTTGCTCTATCATGTAGTAGCTTCCTCATTCTCTTGCATGGTTTGGTTATGGCTGGTGTCCACCATGCCAGATGTCTGCGTGTATGGCATTGTGTCTTGTTTTAATTTAGGATTGCATAATCCAAGCATTCCTGGCAGTGTTCATGGAATGGCTGTATTACAGGTTCTGAGGTGTGGCCCATATTTTGCACCTGCACAGGACCTTTAATGGATTCCACATCAGTTTGGAGGAGTGCAAATATTGCTTTACACATGTTTTCCACTGTGGTTTTCTGGCCAGGGACTGTGGTCAGGATTTGTATATCCAGTGTGATTACTCTATGGTCTGGTTTTACCAGTGAGCAATACACTTCTCGTCTTGCCATCCAGTACCCATGTTGCTGATTATCACATCCAGTATGCTTACCCTCTTGTGGGAGTGGTACGTTGTTCCTGGGCATTTTGGTTTATGGATTCTATGAACTTTTGTCCTACAGTGTTGGAGCTAGTATAATGCTCCCAGTCTATGTCTGGGTATTTTCAGTCACCCAATATAATGTGGTTTGGAGGACTTGATATATTCATGTATTCCAGCATAGGCCAGGTGCAGTTCCTAGTGTTGGGACAGTAGTCTGTAGCAGGCTATAAACTGGGAGGCAGTTTTAGCCACTGTTACTTGACCATGGCTAGTCCATGCTGCTTCTTGTTGTGGTACCAACATGGGGGTGTGGTTATCCTTGACAATTATTGCTAGTCACCCTCCTTTTGTAGCTTGTTCCATGTTTTGAGGCTGTACAGCACAGTATGAGGTGTAACCTGGTTGTGTTAGGGTGCTGTTGTGAGCCTTGACCCAGTTTTCTGTTACAGCACAGATATCAACATTCTCCATACTGGGTGAGTTTAGACTGCATGCATCTTGCTGTTTCGACTTATCTCTTATCTTATTCTTATCCCTTCT
>NC_056728.1:179001041-179043541 GCF_019279795.1 Protopterus annectens
ACAATAGCTAAACAGCCCTGTTTGCATACAACTATTAGACCCAAACTACTACAACTATAAAATGCGTCCTGTCAAATTCCTTCTAAATTTGTATCAATATTTGCTTTAGAAACCTTACTTAATTTAGCATGTTTTTATATACTTTAAATTTGTATGCTATTAGGTTTAGAACTATGCTACGTATATTAGTTGAATGCATTTGTATTATTTATCTTAGACTTTTGCACTGTAGCTTTTCTTGTTATAAACTATCTTGGAGATGTCTCCCCAAGACTCCATTGAAAACGTGACCTTCTGGTTGGACATCTCCTGTTCACAAATTTAAATAATTAAACAAACAATTCTTTACAGCCAACAAGTAAGATAAACCTGCAAAATGTTTTTTTTTTTAATACTGAATGAAAAAAATGTATTTACAAGTGAAAATTATACTAGATTATACTTCAAAAACTTTGTATGGTGTGCATAAAATAAGGAAGCCATTATTTCTTACATTATAATTAGCACCTTGGCCCAAAGGCTTTCTTGTGTTGAAGCAACACACAACAGCAGATAATTTACATGACAAAAACTCAGTCTATTAATAAAATATACAATACACCCCCTAAAGAAAAATCCAGGAAAGCAAAACACGTCATGCCAAGGAAGAAGTTGCAGGATCTATCCAGTCATTAAAGTTAATCTTGAAGGAAGCAAGGGGATTACTCAGGTTTACATAGAGGGACTATTTGTTCCAGAGATGGAGCAACCACTGGGTAAATAAACTATTGCTCCAATGTTTTTTATTTTTATATTGGATGAGGTTCAAACTGTTGGCTCGTGTCTGTTCATCCTGTGCAGATAACATCTGCAAGCATTATGCTATTGTATAAATATTTGTGAGTAGAGTGGTCTTGAAGTACAATACATTGCACATAATGTATTGCACTGTTCTTGTAATTTGCATTAAATAAGACAATTAATCAGGAAAGTAATGGTACATATTGTTGTCCACCTGCATGCCATTAAAAACTCCTCATCTTTCAGACCTGTTGCCAGAAATTTTAGTTTGAACTATAGTGTTGGTGGGTGTTGCTAAAAATCTTTTTTTTTTATTAGGATGACAATTCAGTTTACCTCATTGTAAGTATTAGCCATTCGTTTACTTAGAAAGATGCATGGGACAAGTTTGCATTCAACACCTTACTACATTTGACCCATAAATAATGAGAATATATATATATATATAAGACATTAAAAGCATAGCTCAGTTTAAGTTATCCATGTGAACTCAGTTCCTGTAATTATCACAGGACTAACTTTACCCCTCTCTCCCCCACTAAAGAACCAATCACAATACCAGTAGATTGCCAGGCACCCAGTATTACTGCTGCACAGGTTAAAACAGCACTGTCCAAGGCCAAGAATACAGCATCTATGGGACCTGACAATATCCCTGGCTGTGTTCCGCATGAACTACAGAGTGAACTGGCACCTCACCTGTGTGCCCTGTTCAATCACAGCCTCACCTCCGGCTTTGTCCCTACCAAATGGCACACAGCTACAGTCATCCCTATCCACAAAGGAGGAGCGACTACAGACCTTGGGAACTATGGCCCCATTAGCCTGATGAATCTGATATGCAATTCTATGGAATTCATCATCATGGACCTAATAAACAAGGATACAGGGAATCTCCAAACTCTGGATCCCACACAGTTTGGTTTTGTGAAGGGTAGATCATGCCTGCTCAACCTCGTCGACTTCTTTGAGTCAGTCAGCAGAGCTGTGGATGAAGGCAAAGTGGTTCATACAGCCTACCTTGATATGGCCAAGGCTTTTGATACAATTCCCCACTCAGGAATCATAGAAAAACTCACTAAGCTAGGCATCAACCCCTATATTATTAGGTGGGTTGCCAACTGGCTCCAAGATAGAACCTACAGCATGAAAGTAGCTGACTCGAAGTCAGATTGCTGACCAGTCATGAGTGGAGTCCCACAGGGTTCGGTCCTGGGTCCTCTCCTGTTTGGTGTATACTTCTCTGAAGTCCAGGCCAACATGAAGGGACTCTGGCTGACAAAGTTCACAGACGATTGCAAGTTGGGAGCCATAATTAACTCCCCAAGTGATGCTGACATCCCACTGAAAGGCCTCACTGAGACCAACAACTGCTGTCAGAACCATGGCTTTACGCTCAATGCCAAAAAATGTGTCATCATCCCCTTAGAGAAAAACCCAGTTCCCGTAAATTACCACATCGACGGTAGTTCACTGAACACAGAAGGCATCATAAGAGATCTGGGAACACAGGCTGACAGTAACCTCTCCTTTGACCATCAGATTGCCACTGTGGTCAGAAAGTCCTTCTATGTGGCACATCTCATTACTAAGGGTTTTGTATCCAGGAAGAAAGAGGTCATTGTCTCCCTCGACTCTTCCCTAATTAGGCAAATCATCGAGTACAATGCCTCATTTGGCATGTACCTCACTAGACACCTGCAACAACTGGAGAGGCCACAAAAGAACCTCACAAAGAGCATTTTAGGCCTTAAACACTTGTCCTATATGTACAGACTCAAAAAACACCAACTATTCTCTGTCTCATATCGCCTACTTACAGGCAATCTCTGCTTGACTTACAAAGCCATGTCTGACCCAGCTCTGTTAGAAATGCTACATCTAAAGAAATCCCAATCCCTCCACACTACATGCTCCAGAGACCTTAACCTCATTACCACAATCAACAGAACAAGCTGGAGGGACAGGTTCATAACCCAGAGACTGCCCATGCTATGGAATAGACTTCCCATACATGTCAAGCGGAGCACCTCACTGGCCCTCTTCAAGAGAAATCTTGATGAGTGGATAGGAAATAGAAAAGACACCTCTGGGATCACTCCAGTGGCTCTATGTGACAAAGGCACTGGGAACTATGGTTGGGTAGCATGATAACAGGGTAATCCTATGAGCTGGGCTTGTAAAGGCTCCAGGGCCATTACCCTAGTACACACCTATGAACCTATAATTTGAGTCAAAATCAGGGATGTCCCTGAAAATTAGGGACAGGTAAGAGATATGGAGTTAAGCACTGCTATGAAGTATCTGTCACACTTTGTTAAGGCATCTACTAACTGACATCACAACATGACAATTAAAAGGAAATGATGCATCACTACCCCCACAGTATTTATGTTCTGTTATGTGGTTAAATAGATTGATTAAAGAACCTAAAAGAAGGAAGGGACACAAGTCATTTACATGTTAAAAGGCCCCAAAACACAGATTTTTTTGAATTGCTTAGTTAATTTTCATTAAGACACTGCAAGAGGGAACTGAATTCTCTTATGTATTTTTGTTTTTACTATAAAGCAATATTCGAAGATCACCTGCATACCTAGTTATCAAATGTTAGGTATCTCTCTGGTTAAGATTTTAAGAATGAATACAAGAGAGGTTCTAGGACTAAGCCTTGAGGATCATCACAACTACAAGTATTCATATGGTGTGTCTAAGAAAATGACTGACTTCAATAACTGGTTTATTTTCCGGTGTCATTCTAAGGGGATCCAGTATCTGTCAGTCTGGGATGACATGATCGATAGACATCAATGCTTTGCCAGAGATGGTCTTCAGCAGTCACCACTTGGATTTTTTTTACTGGCTAAGGCTCTTGCCACCTCCATAGGGTCTGTTTAGGCAGTGTTTCAAGGACAAAATTCCCAGCATAAAAACTCCATCTAAAAACAACCTCAAGGTTATGCTGCTAAATGCTAGGAGTCTTAACATGAAACTGCACTCACTGGAAGCAATCCTCACCTTGGAAAACAGACATTTGTGCAGTCAATGCGACCTGGCTCAAGGTTGTGGAGAGCACCCCAGCCATACTGGGTTACACCTCCATCCACATGTTCAAACCACAAACCGAAGGCGTTAAAACTAAAGGAGGTGGTATATCAACAATTTGGTTTCATGAAGGGGAGATCTTGCCTGTTAAATTAGGTCAACTTCTTTGAGACAGTAACCAAAGCCATGGATGAGGGGAAGACTGTGCACACAGCCTACCTTGACCTCCCCAAAGCCTTCGACACTATTCCCCACTGTGGTGTAATAGATAAGCTCTCTTAACGAGGCATCAATGCATATGTTACCAGATGGGTAAGCAAACTGATTCACTGACACAATCCTCCTAGTCAAAATAGGGGAAGCCACCTCAAGCAGTAGACCAGTAATGAGTGGTGTATCCCAGGAATCAGTTTTGGGGCCTCTGCTGTTTGGAATATACTTTTCTGAGGTGCAAGCCAAAACCACTGGGTTATGGCTGACCACGTCTGCAGATGACTGCAAGCTGGTTGTTGACATCAATTCCCCTAGTGATGTAGACATCCTCCAAGAAGGTCTCAACCAAACAAATGACTGGTGCCAGAAACATGGCCTCAAACTGAATGCCAAAAAATGTATCATCCCCTTTGGGAGAGTGATGTCCCCACAAATTAAAAATTAAAAACAAGGTCCTAAGCACACAATCAGTAGTGAGGGACTTGCGCACCCACATTGATAGCAAACTGACTTTTGACCACCATATTGCCTCCATTGTACAATAAGCTTTCTACATGGCCCACTTCATTGCTAAGGGCATTTCATCCAGGGACAAGGAGGTCATAACATCCCTATATTCTTCCCTTATAAGATTCCTTACTGAGTACAATGCTCTTTTGGCATGTACCTCACAAAGGATATGCAGCAGCTGGAGAGACCACAGAGGTTCCTCACCAGGAGAATACAGGGCTTCAAACATCTGCCCTACAAAAATAGACTAAAAGCCCTGTCCTTCTACTCAGTCTCATACAGACTCCACAGAGGTGACCTCTGTCTGGCATACAAAGCAATCTCAGACCCGGCCTTGATAAGACTGCTGCATATCTGCAAGTCAAGCTGCACTCGAGTAACCCGCATGTGTGACCTCAACCTGATCTGTGGCATTAATATGACTTGTTGGGGGAACAGATATGTGTCCCAGAGACTCCCCCTTCTGTGCAATAGACTCCATCTCCATGTCAAGTAGAGTAACTTTTTAACCCCTTTTAAGTGCCACCTGGATAACTAGATGGGAAACAGAAAATTCACACCTGGAATTCCACCTGTGTCCCTGATGGACAGGGGCATCGGGTGTTGACTTGTCAGAACATGGGATAACTTCTTGGCTAGGCTTGTAAGGGCCTCAGGGCCAATAGTCTTGTAACTTCTTATGATCCTATGAATAGTCATTAAAGAAGAATACACCTCCAGATTGGTTAAATGGTATGATTCCGTGGAGATACTTCAGGGGCAATTAACTGTTGGTAAGGCACCTATTCAAGCCACTGCCAGCTACAGGACCCCTTCCATGAATCAGTACACCCACTCTGCCTATTTGGATCTACTTGATCTATCAAAATACATCTAAACATCATGGTTTTGTGTGACTGTAACTACCCATCCACTGACTGGGCAAATTACCCATGCTCAAACTCACTTGCCCAAAACTTCCAGCTGATTGACACCCCCACAAGGGGTGCCAACATTCTGGATCTGGTGCTTACCAATATGGGGGGAACCACTGCAGCACCCACACTGTGAGGTCTTCCCTGGTGAGATCTGACCACAAATCAGTCTCATTCAAAGTACGTATCACACCTGACCCCAACCTAGCAGCAACTAAATTAAAAAACTTCTCTAAAGCAGATTATAACCTCTTATGGGAGTTTATAAATTGCTTCATTGCACCTCCCCCCTCAAATAGAACTGGCAACTACTCCGAGTTCTACACCAATGTCTTATACAAACACCCATACAACTGCACTGACTCAGCCATACCTGATAGGATCTAAACAAGCAATTCAAGGAGCAGTAAACTTGCCTGGCAGACAACTGCCATTAACAGGCTTTACAGTAAGAGGAAGAAATTGCTGTCTAAGAGTAAGAGGGAGTGAGCCCTAAACTGGAAACACTCCCTCCTCAGCTTAAACAAGCAAGTAGGACTTTTTGTGAAGTCCTCCAAAGCAAACTACAAATCCAAATTAGCTTCCTCAACCAGAGACAGCCATAAGGCATTCATTAGTTACATCCGTAACCTAAAAGGAAAGGCCCAGATTTGTGCCAAACTGGTAATTAATAATACCACATATATTGACCCTGTGGACATACCTAACATGTTGGCTGACAGGTTCTGTGAAAACTTCACTTCCTTGTCCCTGCCACACATAACCCATGACATCCTTACCATCCGTCCCCTACCTTTCTTCTCTAAAGAGCAGCTCATAAATGCCCTAAGACCAAAAACACAGCATTTATGGGACCTGGTAACATCCCAGGCTGTGTCCTACATGGGCTCCAATAAGAATTAGCAGCACCATTTAGTACTCTTTTCAACCAAAGTCTAAGCACAGGCTCCATTCCAGCTGAATGGAAAATGGCCATCATTATTCCCTTGCACAAAAGTGGTGCTTTCACTGACCCTGGGAACTATAGACCTATTAGCCTGAATAGCCTTATCAGCAAGGGCATGGAGTGAATCATCATACAAAGATATAGGTAATCTCCAAACACTTGACCCCAATCAGTTTGGATTTGTCAAAAAGAGATCATGCTTGTTAAACCTTGTGGACTTCTTTGAGACAGTCACCAAGGTCCTGGATGAGGGGAAATCTGTGCATACAGCCTACCTAGATTTAGTCAAGGCTTTTGACACTATCTCCCACTCCAGCATCACTGACAAACTTACCCAGCTAGGTATCAACCCTTATATCATTAGATGGGTCACCAACTGGCTCACTGATAGAATACATATAGTCAAAATAGGGGAATCCACCTCCAACAGCATTCCTGTAAAAACTGGTGTTCCACGGGGATCAATCCTGGGACCTCTACTGTTTAGAATCTATTTCTGTGAAGTACAAGCAAAAACAAAAGGTCCATGGCTGACAAAGTTTGTTGACAACTGCAAACTGGAAGCAGTCATAGAATATCCAAATGTCAACATCCTACAAGGGTCTTAAATGATTGGTGCCAAAGTCATAGCCTTAAACTCAATACAAAAAATGTATTATTTTGGTAACAGCGATGTTCCTACTAACTACCACATCAACAGCAGCACCCTAAGTACACATTCAGTGGTGAGACACCTGGGCACACAGGTTGACAGCAACCTTACCTTTGATCACCATGTCTCCACAGTGGTAAGAAGGGTATTCTACAATGCTTATCTCATAAGTAAGAGTATAGCCTCCAGAAAAACAGAAGTTATAACCTCCCTGTACTCTTCCCTAATCAGGCCAATAATTGTATGTTCCTTTCCAAGCACCTGCAACAATTGGCGAGACCACAATGGTTCCTCACAAGGAGAATATAAGGTCTTTAGCATATGTCCTATTTGGATCATCTGAAATCACTGTCACTTTATTCTCTTTCATACAGGCTACTCAGAGGTAATCTCTACCTTGCATTTAAGGCAATCTCTCACCCTGCTTTATTGGAAATGCTGCATATCTGTAAGTCAAATGGTGCATGTGTTACTCGCTCTAAAGACCTTAACCTGGTATGTGACATTAATAGAACCTGCTGGAGGGACAGATTTGTCTCCCAGATGTTACCACACCTTTGGAACAAACTCCTAGTTCATGTCAAATGGAGCACCTCATTGGCCTTCTTCAAATGCAATCTAGACAATTGGATGGGTAACCGTAAATTCACCCCAGGGGTTCCACCTGTGTCCCTCTTGGACTGGAGCAATAGGTGCTGATCATGGAAATAAGGGTAGAACTTAGCTAAGTCTGTAAACCATTACAGTTCCCATTCCAAAAGCTCAAATTTTCTGGTTTTATGAGAAGTAAAGGTTTACCAATAAATTCAAATGTTCTAGTCCAATTTATAAAATGGCCACAGTAAGCATGTCTCTGTCCATATTATTATTACACAAAAGGTCAGTAAGTTTGCATATAGAATCGTGTGATATACTTTCTGCAGCAGTCCTTACACTGGTGCTGTACAAGGATAAAGTTCACACTATGGCCCAGTCAACCTGAATTCTATTAGTGACCTGGTTGCCTGGTGGTGCAGACAGGGATCACATGCATGAGTTTATTTGTCTGGTAGAGATTAGGGAAACAATGATGCTGTGCTTCCTATGGAGCATTCTGCTTACATCATTGCTGATGTCCATTGCATGACCTAACTATGGGCTGTCATTGGGTATGAACAAGTTGGGTAGAGAGAAATACACAAAAAAATAATGTCACACCACCCCTGCAGGCTATGTCCATGATGGTGCCTCACCCTCAGTAGAGAGAGATTGGTCAGGAAGTTGCTGGTAAACAGCAGGCAGCTGGAGTAGTGACCCCTCCCCCCAAAAAAAAAAATCTGTAAAAGTTGTGTGGAACATTTGCTAATAAGCCATAATGTAAAATAGTCCAGGGCTTGGAAACGCATGCTCTTTTCAAAAAGCTTGGTGAATGTGAGTAAAGTAACAAGGGAGTGGTAATAAGAGGGAGAAGACATAAGGCAAGTGAAAAATGGTTGCATGTTTAAGATGCAATAATCATTACTCACAAAAGAATTAAAGATGAAAGAATAATCCTGGTTATGACAAGAGCAGCCATATTCAGAAATAAGTGATGAAAATTGAATTCCTTTTGGCCCCAAGTTTAAGTCACTTCTTAAAATGGAGAAATACATGGCAAAGTGGGAGGAGGAGGAGGGAAAATCAGGATGGGCCTCTAGAAGAGATATAGCCTCTGCAGTGACTGCAAAAAGAGCAACTGGGAGGCAAGACTGATGTCTATATTGATTTAGGATGAAAAGCTTGACTGAATGATTTTTTCTGAAGCAGGTACCTTTATCAGAACTTACTACTCCAAGAGTTTTTCTTCCATAAACAATTAGCTTAATCCACCTCCCTCAGAGGGGCCATAATGTAAGTCATTATCCAATGATTTTTTTTTTATTTTGCCTTCAGCTACCCAAGCAATTCTGAGGAAGACTTTGTCTTCAAAAGCTGCAAGACGAAGCCGAAAATATGACAGTCCTGAAACAGGATTATTTTCACTGAAAGGAGACTGCAGTCAACAGTTTCAAGTTTAGGCAAAATAGTATTTTCTATCCTTTGAGGGATAAATCCTAATATATATTCAGGAGACTTGGGTTTTCTAAAGGGCCAAAGTAAAATGATGGTGTAGTAGTTGAAAAGACTGTTGTGTTAATACAACAATATGGAAATCAGTAAGAGCGTTATCTTTGAGGGTGCCATTGCCTTAAGCCAGATTAATTCTTATGAAATCATTAATAATTTGAGAAAGTCTAGTAAGAAAGAGTGATGTAGTCAAATTAATTTTATTTAGGGTCTGCCAACTCATATTTAAGTATCTTGGGAATACATTATCCTTGGGACTTTTGAGGTCCATATTCTTTAGCACTTCCTTTATTTAACTTGGTGAGGAGGACAGAGGTATGTAAACAACTCAATCAAAAGCTAAGGCTGGTCTATTTCACATGCAGATGACTCTGATTAATATTACTGTTCTTAAACAGCAGGATAAAAAGATTAATTTCAGCAATGGCTAAATACTCTTTTAGCTAGTATCCAGAATTCACTCAGTGGTCATTTGTTATTTATGTATAATATGTGAATTGTCTCACCTTTACCTGATCTAATAGAGGGTTTAGAAGGATGCAAGCAATATGTAATTTGAATAGAAAACTACTCAGATCAGTAGGAATCCCATAAAGGCTTTATCTGAAGATGAAAGGTTAACTGAAAGAGGAAAAGAAACAGAGAGGGAAAATTTGAAAAAAGTCTAACTGGTACTCATACTGGTACTGGTACTCATACTGAAAGAAAGATAATAGCAAAATGTACAACTTAAAAGGGATCATTTGGCTTTGATAAAAAAGGTGAAAAACAGACTCTCGGGTGTTAGTTATCAGCAGACATATTCTCACTACTGTCTTAATTAGAAGTAGGAATATGAGGTGTCACCCTAATGTTGTTTAATGAAAATGCATGAAGGACTACATCAGAGGGGGAAAATAAGCAAAATATGAAGACTTCTATGTGACAAACAAGTAGAAAACTTTAAGTTAGTCCCACTGTAACTGACTTGTCCAGATCTTGCCTATCTGAAGCATAAAATATCAATACAATATCTTCCGTTTTATTAACTAACTAGACGGGAGAACAGCAATCCATTTCTAGCAAAAGAGACAAAGTAGAATAAAAAGTCGAACTGTGTGGTAACAAATGGATGAAAGAAAGAAATCACAAGTAGTGCAAAACATGCAATTAAATTAGCATTTAATCCTTTACAGGAGTTAGCTAATAATTCCAGAGTACAAGAAAACCAACAAAGATTAACACCAGAACTGAGCAGCAATGCAAAGAAAAAATAAATAACTTACTACAGCACAAATACAGACTCAGCTGTGTTAAAAACTCAAACTGGCTACGTGCTAAAAGAATAGCAGTGAGCCTGCAGAAATATAAAAATGTGCTAGTCCAAAATGATGATAGTGCAGCATCCAAATCAGCAAAGAGACAGCATCATTCTTTGGGAAATGTATTTGTGGTCTGCCTTTGAAATGGATACAAGATTAGATATGGAAACAGAAAATACTTCCTAGTGAAAAGGAAACTTTGCAATCCATCCTTAATAAATTAAACAGCTCAGCTGATGTGGTATATGTTTGGAATGTGATAAATGCTGGTATGTTACTATGAGTTCATTTTAATAAAGCTTCTGCAAAAAAACATAAATAAATAAATAAATACGCAGATCAGGAATAAAATGATTCCGGTAGCTGAAAGATTTCTTTTCTTTTTTTGCTTGTTTGTTAACCAGGTTGCACAACTGGTTCAGCGCCAGGGAAAACTGACAGAATTGCACAGTAAGCAAATGGAGACTGATGCAGTCAAACCAATGACTACAGGATGAAGCATGTAAATAGATCATAAACTTAATTTCCTTAGTCTTCGGTCATTAGCAGCCTGATACTGATACAGTTTGCCTGGTCCATGTAGACATCTGGTCAGTGAGTTGATGTTCCAGTGTGTGTGTGTGTGTGTGTGTGTGTGTGTGTGTGTGTGTGTGTGTGTGTGTGTGTGTGTGTGTGTGTGTGTGTATATGTTTATGTAGTTGTTTGCTATAGATGCTTTAGGAAATACAACAATCTTTATTCATAATCTTGAATCCTAAATGGAAAATAAGTTTGCAACAAATATGAATTTTATGAGGAAACAAATAAAAAGGAACCAGTAAGTTGTGTCTTGTATGTCTGATGCAAGAAGTCCTGTAGTTCAGAAATGTCCAGTAAGATGCAACTTGCAAAAACTCAACAGAAAAAGTACTACATCCAGAAAACTAAAATATGTAAAATAACACCATGAGTTTGTCAGATAAGAGTAGAGATGTGACTTGCTGGAAGTCTATAAAATAAGCAAGTTGATGAAACAAATTAATTCATCTAGCTAAAACATGAATGGGTTTCCACAAATATGGAGCTGAATTTATGTTGGGAACAATCCAGAAATCTTATCATACATAACTGCATAGGATATGAGCATTACAGAGACTCCAGTATTTTTATCCATAAATAAAATAAGGTGAGAGCTAATCTCCAGCAGTCCACCACCAGATAGATAGAACAGGAAGCTTGTTAATTATGTGACACAGAAAGAAATGTAAAGGGTATAAACGACAAAGGGAAGTTCATTGCTCTGTGCCGAGGAAATCTGCAGAAACAGCATTCAAATGTAAAACAAGAATAAACAAATCACTAGCAAGAAATGCAACCTGTGCAGCTGTAAACCAGAATCAAATATATAACTAAAGCTTTTCAGAGTGAGAGAGCCTGATAATACAGTCTAATTAAGGCACTGTTAATGGAGCTACATGATATTAAGCAACAGCTCAATAATCAATTAACAAGTTATGAGTAAATATAGCACACACGGGACACAAGTGTCATAAAACCTATTTGGCATTACCTAAGATATGTGAAGAGGTAGAATGAAAGATTTCATATAACAGGAATTCATTAGATGTGCATTTCAATGAAGCAATGATCCAAAAATTAATGATGACTAAGCAATCAACACAAATTTAAATATACTAATGATCTTTGAAATGAAAGCAAGCCCCATGTATGTAAAACTGTTCTCATAACCTTGAAATCAAGTAATTTAATTAACGAGAAGCAGCCATTCTTCCAGAAACTGTTTCTTCTTTGCAACATCTCAACTATTCTCTGAAGAATGGCTGGTCCTTCATGGGGGCAGCTGAATGCATTATCACTCCTTTCCACCAAGATACCTCCTTACAAGTCTTTCATTTCACTTTTTCCATAATAAGTAAACATTAAATTGTGAAAAAAGCAAACAAACATATAAAATACACCACATTTTCTAATGTCCATTTTGGTAGTGTGGTCCTCTGTTGTACAGCAATGTGTGTACCTTGCCGGCATGTTTGTCACTAATATGGGCAAGTCTGTTTAATGGGAAGTGTGTGTGCATCTCCTGCAAACTGAAGTACTCTGGGTCGCTTTCTTAAAAACACAGTTTGGAATAACTGACCTTCATTATCTGGAATTTTGTACCACAGAATGTACTACTTCTAGAATATTATTAGACTGTGGACACTTAAACAGTTATAGTAGCCCAATGAAAAATAATTTGGTTCAATTAAAGTGTTAAAAATATTTTAGATGTAGCAACATCTTCTGAGCATTATTTGTGAGCATTATGTATGCAAATAGATAAAAAAAGTTGATGGTATGCACTTGAATTATTTTTTGAGAATAAAATCGTAAGAAGATACAGGCCGGGATTCACTAATCCTCCGTGTAAGACTAACTAAGTCTTACTTGGAAACTGTAGTCTAAGAGTATGACGTCAGCGCATCATGCATATTCATGAGGGCGCGCTGACTCAACTCTAACGCTAACATGGAGCGTGCACGAGTGCAGGGGGCATGGCAGACTGCCGAGTAGTCCAAATATCCATGCCCCTGCAAGTGCCTAAACTGCATATGTCAACTGAAATGAGCGAGTCCGCTCAAATGTCAACATACCCAACACTACACTCCCCCACATTCTAAATCCCTGTACAAGTTTAAAATGTAAAGCTTTCTTTTTTTTTATTATTCCCGATATAGCTGCCCGTATTTGCACGTGTATGCGTGGGTTTGCCCATTGCTTAGCTACAGTTAGCAGTGTAGACAACGAAGAGGATAATAAACTACTTATATGCAAATTAAGCCAAATAGCAATAGCGCAGTGGTAGAGCCCTCGAACAAAGAGGAGGCATTCCCGGTTCGAGTCCTACCACTCCCCTTCCTATTTTCTGTAGGAAATCTGTGCATAAAAAGAATTCCTGACATTTACCTTTTAAATTTTACTAAAATGCATTGAAATGGCCTTTGTGGTAGTGAACGATATTTTATATATATATAAGAAGGTGGAATGGTCATGCATACTGATAAATGCATAAGTAACTTATCTTAAGCAATGTGAAGCACTGCTAAGCAAAGTTTACTAGTATTAAGCACAGTTAAGTATAATTGATCATAGTTTAGCACTGCTTTAACTAGCGCAATGGCTTTGCGTGGAGCTGCGCATCCTGCAAACTAGCGCAAACAAAACATGTTTGCATGGAGCTGCGCACAGCAATAACTAGTGCAATGTTGGGCAATGTCGGGCAAAGTAGAGCAACGTCGAGCAACACTGGGCAAAGTTGAGCAAAGTCAGCTAAACACAGCCACACCTCCTAGCCGGTCTGGCCAGTAGTAAAATAAAAAGCAATGACAGGCCTCGAACCCATGATACTGTGCACCATAAACACAGTACTAAACCACTAAGCCATGACAGCTTTATGTATGGATGCATTTCCAACACATTCATATATATCAATGGAAGTTTACTCATTGTTAAGCAGGTTTGCTTTTAGCTGAGATTTTTCAAAACTGGCCAATCACAAATAAGTGCGGGTAATGAGGCATATTTAAGCTCCATAGGCGGGAATAATTGCCATAACTGGCTGTAGCTCCCATCTGCAGACAGTATGGCTAGTGTTGGAGAGGGTGCTCGTTTTCGAGCGCAACAGTGGGGCATTGAGGAGTCAAAAGTAATGGTTCTCCTCGTCCATCATCTTGATGCAAGACTCCCGCAGGGCCAGTTTCAGGACACTGAGTACAAAGCGGAAGCCTGGAACCATCTAGCACATGATCTCACCAGTGCCACAGGTGTCCCTCGGACTGGTGAGCAGGTCAGACACCACTACTCAGACCTGAAGAGACACAAGGAGGACCGACTGAACCAGTGGATACAGGAGGCCCGTGAAATGGAAAATGCCCCTCTACTGAGTATGTGGCCATGGAATGAAGTATGTAAGAATTGCTATTGTAGTCTATATTATGGATAGGTATGTCTCAATATCCCTTCATTCACTTCACAGCTGCAGGTGTCCGTGCTACGAATCAGCAAGCCTATGCAGATAGGCTGCTAAGGCTGCACCACCAGGCAGGTTAGTAATTATTCTGCATGTGTTGTCATATAAAAGAAGTGAGAGAGCCTGAAAAAGAGTGTTGTAACCCATTAATAAAGGTATAATAAGTGTTGAATAACTTCTCTGCATGTACTGTTATATAAAATAAGTGAGACAGTGTCAAAAGGTGTTGTAACCCATTAATAAAGGTATAATATGTCTTGAATAAAAGACTTCTGCAAGCACTGATATAACAAATAAATGAGAGAGACACTAGAAAAGTGTGTAATGTAATTAATAAAGGTATAATTCCTGGAGTGTGTCCGTGTCACTTTCTTCGATATGTTGTTGTACCTTTGCATTATATAAATAGTACTGTTGTATTAAGCACAGTCAACCCACACATGGGTAGGCCCATATAAAGTGGATGAAGGGAGTGCCAGTAGCTGTTAAGCATATATACAGTCCTCAAGTGTCGGTTCATGGCCAGCATGTACAGGTTAATCTGGCACATGAGTAGCTTGTTATTGTGTTCCCCAGAAATGTCAGTGTGCTGCTAGAAATGTAGGGGACTGTTAACATATACCTGATAATGTCACCTGAACACATCCAGATATGTAGATATATAAATATAAATGAAATATATAAATATGTAGCAGTAACATCTGCATCCAGGACAATTTGTATGTCAGATACAGGTCAAGTATATCAAGAACTAGCAAAACCCATTTCACAATTTAACGGACATTGCCTAGTGTAATAATACATGTAGGAGATATATAACTGCAGTCAATAGGAATGTAGTGTAAACTATAAGTATGCATAAGTTGTTAATGAAAGTATCTTTTTACACCCTACTGTATGTGCATAAACAATGCAATTCCACGCCTCAATGGGTATGTCTAATCTCATAACATTTGTTGGGACACATGTCCTATTGGTTTATAAATATCTGCATTTACTTTGATGCATGTGACCTGTTCACATACCACAATCTTGGTGGCCTGTTGCCACCAATCAATCCTGCATGCTGCTGGAATGTCCATTGTTGCTCTATATATGCATGTGTTATGCTTGCTGTTCAACTGTTGGAAGTCTGGTGTGTTGGGTTAATGGGAATACTACTGTATGCTGTTACAACTAAATTGGAATGCTGTTGGCTATTACTAACCCATATTGTCATTAAATCTTCCTAAACATAGAACATATGGGAATGCCGGTCCCAGCGGACCCACCTGTCCCACCTCAGCTGGCGATGGCACCTGGCACCAGCAGGTCCAGTGCCCAGCCCAGGACCTCCTCCTCTGTTGGTCCTGTGCCACCTTTGGGTGGAAGCGCTGCAGGGGATGGGGCTCGTCCCCCCATGCAAGCGTGGTCGGAGGAGGGCCACCTATCACCCTCCGAACGGTCCAGGCTGTGGTGCGTAGGGAGATTGAGTGTTCAGCCGCTGATCCTCTCCGCCAGCTCGAGGTGAGAGTGGCGTGACTCACGGGTGAGACTGCCCCTCCTATGCAGCCCCCAGCACAGCCACTCTCTGGGCTGTGAAGGTGCAGTGGTGACTGCCCATGGGTGGGGATCTCAGTTCCACTGTTGCCATCTGTGGGCTCATGGGCTTGCGATTTCCAAGCATCCTTCCCCGTCAATGATGTTCACCCACTCCATGTGTCATATTCCACCCCGGTATGCATCATGTTTGTCTTGTCTGTTTACCTCCCCAACCTACCTCCCAAAATATACCTACTTCCCCTACCCACACTCCACTCTCACCTGAAAAAATAAAATGGGCAATCTGCTCCCACAACAAAATTACACCCCATACATAGCTGCCCATTTTGCAAACATGTCCGCTGGACACATAAACTGAAATTTATTTGGCAGTACAACATACTTCGTTGTCCTCACCTCTCTCTCTCAGGGGAGGAAGGTTTCACATTTCCCTCCAAATTACTAGTATATGCACAGCTGTAGCTGTTAAAGAAATGGACAGCTATGGACCTTCCCTACACCCATCCTGCACATCCCAAGCTGTTTTCCCTACTGCCTTTCCCTCTCTGTGCCCCTTTTTTACCACTTTCCTATATCCCCATTTTCTTTTCTTTCAAAGAAATGGGAGCGGGGTTTAATGGGAGTAAGCACTTTTAAGCAGTAGTTAGCGGGTTTGCACAAGTTTTCGCTTGTGTGCGCTTAGCTAAGTATTGCTAAGCTTCACGCAAACCCATGCCAACCCACTTACAACTGCTTAAAAGTGCCTTAGTCACCCTGCATGTGAGGGCCCTTGTTCTGCTCAGCAGCAAAATAAAACACCAATGTCAGTCTCAAACCCCGGACACACTAGAGTGCATGAAGTACCACTAAGCCACAGTAGATATACAGCAGGTTGTTGCTGAAATATATATATCATGCATCAGAATGAGTGAATGTAAAGGTAAGATAGGAATGCCATAACACAAAACCTGTTCTTTGGAACTTTACCAGCAGTTGTTGTGGAATTGTATTACATGACAGTGATAACAGAACCAGCCATTTTAGCAGTAAATAATGTTACAGCAGCACTTTACAACCCCCACACAGTATCATAGCAGGACAATCCCCACCCAAATGTACAAAATAACTGTGTGTTCAGGGTCCATCAAGGATGTAGGTAGGCATACTCAGTACTGGAATTGTCCAGTTTTCATGAGCATCCCGTGCTAATGTCAACAAAAAAAAACACAAACTGTGCAGAAGTGAGTACATTAATATCCACAGTATAGCAGTTCACACACAGTTCATGTGCCAAATGAAAGCATCTCAATAACTACGTATGTATGGCATATAATTGTATAAGTTGAAAAGAAACTACATACTCCCATGTATCTTGTGTTAGCATTTGTAGGGGTGAGTACAATTCTACACTGACAACTGTGTACTGGAAGTGGCAACATTCAGGTTTGAGTACAACATTCAAATCACTGGCTGCACCCCTAGCATCATATACAAGAAGTACATCAACCTTCTGACTTACACAACAGTGTCCACAGCAAACAAGCATGGTCCCCACTTTGGAAAGCTGAAAGGGCTACACCTACATGACCTAGCAATTTATAGCATTTGGTTGCTATGACAGCGAGTACTGCAAGTACCACACAGCAGGCTGCATGCAATTGCCAAATGGTGGCCAACAATAGGTACAGAGGCCATCACATGCACATGAGCAGATACCTATAAAAGCAGGCTGTACTAGCTGTCCACACATGCAATCACTTCATTGCAGGTACGGAGAGAGAGGGAGAGAGAGTGCATTACAGAGCAACACAGGGAGACACAGAGAGACACAGACCACAGCAACAGCAACAGGAAAGAAAAAAGATATAAAAGAAACAGGTTCAAATATATGTGAGAGATGCAACCATATAGCCAAACTGGAGGCTGAGCTCTCTCATCTCAAAACTGGTGTAACCAGTCAGGAGGAGAAGGTAACCTCACACAACACAATTCCAGTATCACATAGTCCCACCACAACAGTGAACCAAACACATAAAAACACAAAAACATACTCGGAGGCTCTAAATAAAAATCTACCTAAGCAACAGAGACCTCCAAAACAGACATCCAAGCAAACGCTACCCCAAAACAAAACATGTACAACACATAGCACACAAAGTCAGTGTGCCAAGCAGTCACAGCCCTTAAGGCTGAATAACACACCTGATACTCTTGTAATAGGTGACTCTATTGTCAGACACACTGACATCCCGCTCACCAGGCTGAATAAAGAGAAGGTCACAGTGAGCTGCCTGTCGGGCACTAGGATCCGCCACATAACACAAGCACTCAGGTCACTCCAAAGCAAATACAAATATGACTCAGTCATTGTACATGCTGGTGTGAATGACCTGAGATGTACCTCCCTCGACTACATGAAAAGAGACATAGAGGAACTCTCTGATCATGTAGCCCAGGCCGGTATGACCCTGACCTTGAGTAGCATCTTACCCTCACCTAGAATTATGCCACAGTACAAAGACAAAATGATCGATTTTAACAATTGGCTAAAATTTTGGTGTCATTCAAAGGGGATCCAGTGTCTGTCAGCCTGGGATGACATGCTCGACAAGCCACGTTGCTTCTCTAGGGACGGCTTGCACCTGTCACCCCTGGGCTTTCGGATATTGGCAAAGGCTCTTGCCACCCCCATAGTGCCTTTTTTAGGCAAGCCTCAAAAGTCAAACCTACCTCCATAGACAGCACAAGGAACAAGAAACTATGTGTAATGCTGCTAAACGCCAGAAGTCTTAACCTAAAGATGCATGCACTCGAAGCTCTCCTCAGTATGGAGAACATCAATATCTGTGCAGTGACAGAAACCTGGTTCACGGCTCCAGAGAGCACCCCAGCACTACCAGGTTATACCTCATATCATGCTTTTCGGCCCCAAAACCCGGATCGAACCACAAAAGGAGGGGGAGTTTCCATATTTATCAAGAATATCCACACCTCCAGGTTAGTGGCATTGCATGAAGTATCAGAGACAATCCATGTGCAACTGACAGTGGGCAATACTGCTT
Organism: Protopterus annectens; assembly: GCF_019279795.1. NCBI lineage: Eukaryota > Metazoa > Chordata > Ceratodontiformes > Protopteridae > Protopterus > Protopterus annectens. The sequence goes on from NC_056728.1 coordinate 179,020,080, forward strand.
TTCAGTTTATAGCATCCTACAGACCACCCTCTCAAAGTCAGGAATCCCACTCGGCTTTCCTGAAAACATTGGAGAACATGAAGATCTCTCCGAACGCCATTATATTGGGCGACTTCAACTACCCAAACATAGACTGGGAGCATTAGTCAAGCCCCAGCACCTTAGCCCAAAGGTTCCTGGAATTTATAAACTCAAATGCTATGGAACAACTAGTCAACACTCCCACAAGAGGGGAAAACATACTAGACCTGATCATTACCAACATGGGGACTCTATGCTCCACTCCAGAAGTATATCCCTCACTGGTAAGATCAGACCATAAATTAATTTCACTGGATATCCACATCCCGACCCCACCCCCAGCCCAGAAAACCACAGTGAAACACTTCTCAAAAGCGAACTTCACACTTCTCAAAACCAAAGTGGAATCCTTCAAGGCCCCAGGGCCAGTGGAAACTACAGCCCAAACTGCAGAATCCTATATAAATGCATTCTACGGGCATCTCCAGGAATGCATGGATCATGCTATCCCAAACAAAATCAAGACCCAATCATCCAAAGGCAGGCGTCCAGTCTGGTGGACCCCAGCCATAAATAAACCATACAACAGAAGGAGGAAGCTACTACATGACAGAGCAAAATCCCTAAAAGGGAAGGCATCTCTGATCAGTACTAGCAAAAAATTAAGATCCCTCATAAAATCCTCCAAGGCCAGCTTCGAGAGAAAAATTGCACAGGACACTAAAGACACTCATAAGGCTTTTTTCAGTTATGTTAGGAACCTGAGATGCAACTCCCAGACTTGTTCTGAATTGATTCTAAATGACAGAAAATACAGTGAACCCACAGACATCGCCAATATCCTGGCAGACAGGTTCAGTGCAAACTTCTCCACCCCCTCCCCCCCAAAAGGGCAAGTATCTATCCCAGCAGAGTGCAGCCTCCCAAACATCTCTGATGCTCAGGTGAAGGCCGCCCTGTCCAAAGCAAAAAACACTGCTTCCATGGGACCAGATGGCGTCCCGGGTTGTGTCCTACATGAACTCCAAGAAGAACTAATCCCTCAAGTAAAACTGCTGTACAATCTCAGCCTCACTAAAGGATATGTGCCCAAAGAATGGCGTACAGCAACAGTGGTCCCACTCCACAAAGGTGGCGCCTCTGCGGACCCTGGAAACTATTGCCCCATAAGCCTGACTAGCCAAGTCTGCAAGGCTATGGAGAGGATCATCATGGAACTCATAAACAAAGACATTGGGGGCCTACAGATACTAGATCCTACCCAATTTGGCTTCGTCAAGGGCAGATCCTGCCTTTTGAACCTGGTCGACTTCTTCGAAACAGTCACCAAGGCCATAGATGAAGGGAAGGTAGTCCACACAGCCTATTTGGACCTCGCAAAGGCATTTGACACAATACCCCACTCGGGCATCATAGATAAGCTATCCAGCCTAAATATAAACCCCTATGTCACAAGATGGGTCGCAAACTGGCTCAAAGACAGAACCCACAGAGTCAGAGTTGCTGGAGCCATGTCAGACTCGAAACCAGTCACAAATGGCATCCCACAAGGTTCTGTCCTGGGACCTCTCTTGTTCGGTATTTACTTTTCTGAGGTACAGGCCAACATGGGAGGACTATGGCTCACCAAGTTCGCAGATGACTGCAAACTGGGCGCCATAATCGACTCTCCAGCTGACAAAAACATCCTTCAAAAAGGTCTTGCAGAGACCGATAACTGGTGCCAGAGCCATGGTCTAACGCTAAATGCCAAAAAGTGTATAGTCATACCCTTTGGCAAAAACAATGTGCCCACAAATTACCATATAGGTGGTAACCCATTAAGTACAGAGAAAGTAATTAGGGATCTGGGGACCCAAGTTGATAGCAATCTCTCCTTTGACAACCACATTGCCAAAGTGGTCAGAAAGACCTTCTACATAGCCCACCTCATCATGAAAGGATTCACATCTAGATCAAGAGAGGTAATCATGCCCCTTTATTCATCCCTCATGAGGCCCATCATAGAATACAATGCCCCCTTTGGGATGTACCTTACCGAACACCTGCAGCAATTAGAAAGAACCCAAAAGTACCTCACCAGAAGGATCAAGGGACTCAAACAGATGCCATATGCTGCTCGGTTAAAAGAACTCTAGCTCTACTCAGTTGCATACCACCTACTTTGGGGCAATCTATGCCTGACATATAAAGCTATGTCCAACCCAGAATTAATGGACATGCTCCACCTCAGTAATCTAAATCCCTTAGAGCCACGTGCTCAAGGGACTTGAACCTCAGCACAGAAATAAATAGAACATGCTGGAGGGACAGATTCATAACCCAGAGGCTCCCTTCACTCTGGAATAGAATTCCAATTCATGTTAGGCAGAGCACCTCACTGACCCTCTTCAAGAAGAACCTTGATGAGTGGATGGGGGATCGTAGGTTTGTCCCAGGGATTACTTCAGTGTCTCTATTAGACAGAGGCACAGTAAACTAAACTTTAAAAAGGGCACAGTATACTCAAATCAAGGGGTGGCACAAGCCAAACACAATCGGGCTAGGCTTATAAATGCCACAGGGCAGATCGCCTAGTATGAACCTATGAACCTATACGAAAATATATTGGAAAAAAAATATATTGAAAGAAAAAAAATCTTGAAAAATAATATATATTGAAAAAAACAAAATATATTGAAAAAAATATATATTGAAAAAAAGAAAATATATTGAAAAAATATATATTATAAAAATATATATATTGAAAAAAAATAATATATTGAAAAAAATAATACATTGAAAACAAAAAAGTTTTTGAAAAAAAAAATAAGATATAAACAAAACAAAGTGTACAAAACACACAGAACTGACTACTACAAACACATACAAAGGAAAGGTATGTAACAGATATGTATTTACTGGCATGTAGTAGATGTTCTTGAAGTGTACTCTACATAGTTTGAATCATTCATATGTGGCAGCAGTACGTATCTATGCACAGATGCCCTGCATAACTACTGCCATGGAGAAATCATTGTGTAGCTGTGTGCAGTGGGATATGACTGCGACATACGTAGTTCAGCATTAAATGTCAAACATCTGATCCATGTTATCTGTGTTCTGTACAGTAGTGTGTACAATGTCTGTTTGGGGGAGTAGTGCATTCAGTTATGTAAACATGGATGTGACAGAGTAACAAATGCATGATAGTCATATTAACGTGTAGCTTAGCATTGGCAACAGCTGTACCAGGCTAGTATGCTAATTTAGCATTTGCAGCTATATATACACCCTCCAATATTACTGTGTGCTCACATGTGACACCTGTGCATGTTGCAGCAAGGCCCAATAGGTCAGCCATGAGGTACATGGACTTACAACAGTGTGGTCCTTGTGTGTGTATGACACACATATGGAGAGATCTGTCTGTGTCAGATATATTAGCATCTGTACATGTGTACAGAGCAAGGGACATACTGCAACTGTTTGTGAAAGGTGGATATATATATGTTGTTGAAGGTTGTTATGTACATATTTCTATGTAGGTTGTAGTGTGTGGCAACCAGACAGCATACAGTCCTGGTATATGACATGTGGTGGTAAAACGCTGTGGGTATGATTCGTCAGGTTTGCAGTGTTGCAGCCAGTGAGGCCTGCTAAAGCTACATGGGCTGAGAACACCTTCAATGCATTCCGCACAACACTATGCAATATTATGACATAACTGTATACCTCACAACCTTCCCATACTTGATATTCCCACCATGAAAGGTGGACTGTATATGTGCCTATATGTATATCTATATGTACACCAATGGATGTTTATATGCATGTGTGTGTATATCTATATCTATATATATATATATCTATATATATATATATATATATATATATATGTATATATATATATATATATATATATATATATATATATATATATATATACATATATATATATATATATATATATATATAGATACATATATCTATATATCTATATATATATATATATATATATAGAGAGAGAGAGAGAGACAGGGTCATATTTACTGCAACAGATGCCTGGTGACAAAGCCATGGACTCAAGCTCAATTTTGACACTGCATTAGCATCCCTCCTTGCAAAAACTCAGTACCCATTAACTACCACATAGGTGGTAGTCTCTTAACACCGAAGGTGTGATAAGACACCATGGGAGACAGGTGGACAGTAGTCTCCCCTTTGATAGTCACAGTGCCACACTAGTCATGTAATCTGTCTACGTGGCACACATCATCATAAAAGGTGTGTCATCCAGGGAAATATAGGTCAGTGTTTCCCTCTACTCCACACCCATAAAACCCATTATAGAGTACAATGCCCCATGTGGTATGTACCTCACAAGACATCTACAGCAACTGGAAAGGACACAGACATACCTCACAAAGAGTAATAGCGGCCTCAAACAGATGCCCTGTGCAGACCGTCTCACAAAACCACAGCTACATTGTGTCACATACCACCTACCCAGAGGTGACCTCTGCCTAACATGCAAAGCTATGTGAAACCCAGAGCTGAAGGACATGCTCCACGTAAACAGATCACAATCCCTACAAGCTACACGCTCTAGGGACCTAAACCTTGTCACCTCAATAACCAGCACATGCTGGAGGGATAGATCCCTATCTCAGAGACAGCCCATACTCTGGAACAAACCACCTATCAATAGCAAACAAAGCTCCTAATTAGCAGTCGTCATATATAATCCTGATGATTGTATGGGAGATAGGAAATACACCCCGGGAATCAACTCTGTGGCTCTGCTTGACAGGGCCACGTGAAATTAAATTACCTGTGTGTCAATGGCCAGGGTAGCATATGGCTAGACATCTATAGGTCCTAGGGCCAATAGCCTATAACCTACCTATAAACCGATACACACCCACATGTACTTGTTGCAATAATTGCTATGTGAGGTTGACTGAGTGTGATGGTGAATGTGTTGGAAAATATGTCAGAGTTCTGTATATGTGTGATAGCTAAGTGGGAAACTGTTTCTGTCATGGTATTATGTGTCCTAGCTGTGATCCCAGCAAAAGATGTGTATGCTATTGCTAGGCAGAAAAAGCAGTATGCCACATGGTCTGACGCAGTCCGTTGGTGTCGACTGGGGTGTCCCATTGTAGGTTACAGCAGTACATGTATGCTTATTGAGTGTTACTGCTGGTGAATCCAACCCCTGAATGAACTGTAGTACTACCTGAAGCTGTATGCCTAAACAGCACAGTATGGTGTATGTCCGCATGTCTTGAAACCACTGTTTTGTTTGTTCCCTGTAGTCCTCACAGATGACATACCTGAAGCATAAGGTCTTGTAACTACTGACACACAGTACTATATGGTACACAGGTAAAGGTCATGTGGGTTGCCATACCTTTGCGTCTGGTATGCATGTCTGATATGTGTGTGTGTGTGTGTGTGTGTATGCCTGTGCCATGGCCTCGGTCATATGTGTGTTACAGGATATATGTTCGTATCTAGCAACATGTATAGTCTAGTACAGCAGTTTGTTTGTGTCTTTCAGCTTTTTCCGGTTAGGCGTTGCCACAGCGGAACTCCGGTCCGCTAATAATTGGCAGTAGAGTTTTACGTGCTGGCTTGCCGGGCCTAACGCACAACCTTCAACGAAGGAACACCCGTTCATGCATGTCGCCACACAGAAGACGCTCTAACTGAGAATCGAATGGGCAACATCTAACTGTGAGGCGACAACACTACCGTATGCCACCTATATTAATGAATGAGCACATATGTTAGGCAGGGGTTTGCCATCAATGACTAGTGTGGTAAACTGGTAATACTGTAACTGGACTTTACAATCATTGCAATGGATTACATGTTACGTTATGCATTAGCTTGATATATACCCCCTGTGGCTAGGTGATGCATTGTGTTGCATACAGTGTGCCATGTACTGTTGTATAATCTTACATACTGGTTTATCTGTGTTGCTGTGCAAAACATGGTTTGATATATAGATTGTGCCAGGCACTGTCAGGCAGTTGTGGGTTGAGCAATGATATGTGGTATTGAAAGTGTGTATCCTTTGACAGCCAATAGGTTGCTATATATGGCAGTTAATTGATATCTGTACTTTAGAATGTTAAGTGTGCCACTTGACTTGCTCACACATATTGTTTCATTGTCTTCCAGTGTCATGGCCCACCATCGTAATCCCTCATATAGCCCAGCAGAGGAGGAAGTGATTACAGCCACCATGGTTCAGCACTATGCCCTGCTGTTCTCAAGAACCAGCCAGGACCAGCATGAGCAGACTGCACTGCGGCAAGATCTTGTCCATAAGGTAAATGACATAGGCATACATAACGGGACATATGAGCAAGTACATTATCACTGCAGTGATTAAATTAGACATGTCCGGCAGTGTGCGTCTGATATCCGTAGACAACAGCTTGAAACAGGTGGTGGGGTAGCCATCCATCCTCCCCTCACCAGAGTGGAGGAGCTGCTCCTCAGCCAGGTGGCTCCTGGCCAACAACAACAACTAACATGCATCATCATGGAGGCCGAAGCCACCCAGCAAGTTGAGATGGAGCGTGCAGGTAACATGGAATAGCTGTACACTACTTTTACCTCTATTGGTAGATCATGTTGCCACTGACAAACTGTCTCATAACCTTGTAGGTACCTCTGGTGTGACAGCAAGGCAGCAGACCCATGTTGGTGAGTGTGTTCTACATTTAATATTGCTAATTAAATGTGCATGTCATAGGTGAGGTGTAGGCCATGCACACGTCACACACCAGTGCATAATGCATGCTGTGCATGTTTGCTGTGAGACCATGCACATCTCAGTAACGTGAGTAGCTGCCTCAAACACATGCAATACACAGACCATCCCACACAATTGTGGCAAAACTGTAGTGGATGTTGGATAGGCAGAGTCAATACACATGCACACAACATACACAACTGTGTCATACGCAGTACACGTTAACATGCTACACATGGCGTATTCAGACACCCGCTGTAAGGTCACACTCCATTATCCCAAATGTCATCCACACAGCACACATAATATACCTGAGGGGTAGAGGCCTCTCATGTGACTGTGCGACACTCTTCAACACATAACACATTCATGTTAGGCAATGCCCCCTACTGGGCACCTTAGAAACCCATGTAACAACTGGCCGTGAAATGGTGAATGTAGCCATGGTACTGCAGTTCAGGTACAGCATGCTATGTGCCGGTCTGGCACACATTAGTAGCCTTGATTGACCACATGATGCTGCATGATGATGTCTCATGGTACTACACCCCATCCAGTTACAGTGGCCACAGTACTACACATATCATTAATTGCTATGCACCTCAATGTTGTGTGTGTGCAAACATATGCAATGATACACAATATGCATAGCAATTACCATTTGTACAAAGTGACACACATATGTCTTGTAATGCTATTGAGTGTATAGGTCACATGACACACATTGTGTATGTGTGATATTTAATGTTGCAGTTGTGTGGTAGCATGCCATGTCAAGGCTGGCATTGGGATGTCCACACTATGTCCTACATTCACCATAACCACTGTACAATGGCAATGTTGAGCAATGGTATTCCATCAGGTATACATGCACCACTCATCCTGTGTGTATACATAGCATGCATGTGCTAAACCTGTGTCCACAATTATCTGCTAAAGACACAGATGCTCTAATCACACATGGATATCTATATGACACATAGATACACATCCAGCCATGACATGTATACCTGTGAGTGAGGGTGCACAGGACATTGTAGAGCTTTTAATACTTACACAGCAATGTTGTGTCCATGTACACATTGCGTTCCAGGGTGAGGCAAATCACTGAACAAATCACACATGCATGAACGCCATGTATGCTGTTATTAGCAAGGGCTGTCTACACTCACACTGCATGCTGCTGAGCAACACACATCCTGCATGCTTTCACGTTTGATATAAATGTTTGGTTTGTGATACTGTACCCCACCATCACATGCTGTTGAGTAGGTTCTGGATTGCTGGTGGTGTGTGTGTGTGTGTGTGTGTGTGTGTGTGTGTGTGTGTGTGTGTGTGTGTGTGCGTGTGTGTGTGTGTGTGTGTCTGTCTGTTTTAGTGAGGAGTGTATTTGTGTGCATGTGTTCAAGTGTGCATGTGTTCATGTGTGCATGTGTTCATGTGTGCATATGAGCATGTGTGCATGTGTTCATGTGTGCATGTATTCATGTGTTCATGTGTGCATGTGTGCATGTGTTCATGTGTGCATGTGTACATGTGTGCCGACATCATGTACGTAAAGTGTGTTTCGTGTCTTCCTCTCACAGGTGCTGATTTTAGGCTGGTTCTATGCAGCAGGAAAACTGATGTCACTGAGCATAATAGTGATAATGATGATAGGTGTGTTGAGGCACATGCATGTTTGCCAGGGTCTGTCGTTGGGCCACCAATCGACAGTACACAAGTGTCCACCCCATCCATGCACACAGCCATACTGCCAATACATCCATCACCAATGCCCTTAGCTGAGGGATAGCGTACAGCCAGCATTGGGGAGGACAGTGTGGTATCTATAGCACATGCATCCTGACATAGCAGCCATACCCAGATGTCTGGCAGGGTACTACATAGGCAGATGTCCAGGTGTTCTCGTCAGAGCACTGATGCTCATCATGCCAGTGGCAGACATGCCACAGGTCTTACAACCTCATGCATCTTCCAGGCTGTCATGGAGGCACAGGCACATATGGAACGGTACACCAGACAGGGACTAAGGGCACAGAGGGCACATAACACCGCCGTAATTGACAGTATCCGTGACCTAGCAGGTGCCATCTGTCAATACACTGAGGTCACTGATAGACATTGGGGTGAGACATTAGATGTCCTCCACAATGTCATGTCCATGTGTCAGGACAGTGCGGGACGGTTGAGTCATCAACGTGGACGTATGCCAGCAACATCAGCAGCTGGCAGTCACCGCGGACGTCCCTCAAGTCACAGCTGCTCCTGTCATGCCAGTACCAGCCCCAGCAATGCTGGGGGTGGGCAGTCCATAGACCGTCCTAGAAGACCACATGTACATGGCTCTGGACAGTCCCAGCAGGGACCTGGGTCCAGTGTAAATCCATCTACCTCTGGGGATAATACCCAGTCAGGCTTAGTATCTGATAGTGTCAGTAGAACCCCTGCCAGGCACAGCTACCATATCCATGGCCAGAGACTGTGATCTGTAAAGCCTGGCAGGTACAATCTGTGGCCGTCCCACAAATACCCATATATGGCAGCCACATGGTGGAACTGTGTGCATGCAGACACACACACACACACACACACACACACACACACACACACACACACACACACACACACACACACACACACACATAAGACACCTAGGGCTACCACATACCCGCACACATTACATCAACATTGGCCCATAGCAGTACTCTTTTGGCCTCACACACAAACACACATACATGTCGATTGTATGGCTCACTGTAGGCCTCTGGCAAACCAACAACACACCCTGTGCATATGATGAAACCTATGCCACCTCCTGTCATCTGTAACATCGAGGCAGGAACAGTCTACCTTGGTGCTGATGCATAGGTTGACTTTATAGCAGTACAGCAATGTTAGCATGTTGTCAGCAGTAGAGTGTAATGATATGCTTGAAGATGTAGCTGAGCAGGCATGATGCATTTAAGCTATGATTGTCAATGTAGTAATGTTTACATCAGGGTTAGTTCCAATAGTGTATTGTCCGCCAATGTGCCACTTGGCTGATGTGTATAGTATTGGCAGCATGTGTTAGAGAGTGGACAGTATGTGTGGGATGTGTGTGGCACAGATTTGCAGGTGTACATTTGTGAACATGGTGGAGGTGCACTGTCTGCATGTACGTGCATAGTGGACACATGGGCAGGGTGACATGCCCTGTATTACCCAGTAACACTCCATAGTCTGTTGGTGGCCAGTATGCATTTTGCTACACACATTTCGGAACGTGACTACACATGTGTGTATGAGGTGGTTTGACACTGTGCTGTGGGTGATACTGTTACTATCTGTCATTGTTTTGCATTCTGGTAGTATACATAACCTCAACAGCCTGACCATAACCAATCGTTAGATGATGGCTTGACAACTGACACACAGATGTAGGACACACAGTAACATTTGGATCCTTCAGGTACTATACTATGCCAGTAACCAGTGGTATTCACCTGCACCAATTACTGAGACCACTCCTGTTTGGCATATAGCTCTCTTAGGTACAAGCAATCACAGTAGGGATATGTCCATCCATGTGTGGTAATGCATACTGTGGCCTATAATGCATTCTCCAGATGACAAACACATCCTCCACAAGGGTATCAGACAGATAGATCCCTGTTATCAAACCCATGCTGTAAAGCTATAAGCCAACCAAAGCATAGTCATCCACCTTTACGGAATATAGTATCCCCACAGTACCACATAGGTAGTAGCCACCAACATGAAGAACAGGTACCGATGTGTACATGCAACCAAGTGGTGCGTCATCTCTCCTTTGATAATCACATTTCCAAAGGTATTTTTAAATCCCTCGGTGGATCACATAAGCAATAAGGGGTCTGCATGCATATCCACAAAGGTTGTTCTACACCTATAATGAATAGCCATCATTGATAGACTATGCTGCGTTTGAAAAGGTCTGACATATACCTCGGCCATAAACTCTCACTCACACAATTCTATAGAAAACGTAATGAGTATGTGTGACACAGTTGACCTAGGCCAGGGATCACTGCAGTGGCTGGCCTTGTCACAAGCATGCAGATGTGACCTAAGGTCTGGAAAGCACCACCACACTCTTGAAAAGATGACAGATGTGTTCTTGGAGAAAGCAGGGTTCCCACACATGCAATAATTGAGGTCACATGTACGTATATGTATTTGCCACACAGCTACCTCACATGTGCAATGCACATACTGGTGTCATACTGATTTGTCATACAGTAGTAAAAGCAAAACCCACAACCCATTGTCCAACAGTGTCACACACATACAGCACACACACTCGCCAAGTGCAAGATTCAAACCCCTATCTAACTACTTCATGACACTAGAGGAATATGTATTAACACGACACGCTATACGTCTGACTATGAATTCAGTTTTCCACAGGTATATTTGTAGGATGGTGACATCATCAGACCTGACAAATATTAGTATACCACTTTTAAGGTGTTTGAGTACTCTCCAAAAAGGTTGCTTCTCTCCAAGGAGATCACACACACAAACACACACTTGTCAAGTGCAGGATTCAAACCTGTACTTAACTGATTTATGACACTACAAGAACACACATTTACATGACGTGCTATACACATTACTGCAAGTTTTTTTTTCAACAGCCATATTTGTAGGATGGTGACATAATCAGACCTGACAAGGATTAGCATACCACTTTTAAGGTGTTTGAGTACTCTCCAAAAAGGTTGCTCCTTCTTTCAAGGAGAACACACACACTTGTTAAGTGTAGGATTCAAACCCCTATTTAAGTGGTTTATGATAATACAGGAATACACACTTATACAACATGCTAAACATATTACTGCAAGTTCTTTTTTCCACAGGTATATTTGTAGGATGGTGACATCAGACCTGACAAAGATTAGTATACCACTTTTAAGGTGTTTAAGTACTCTCCAAAAAGGTTGCTCCTCTCCAAAGAGTTAACACGGAAACAGACACACAAACTTGTCAAGTGCAGGATTCAAACCCCTACCTAATTAATTTATGATATTACAGGAGTACACAGTTACACAACACGCTATACACATTACTGCAAGTTCTCTTTTCCACAGGTATATTTGTAGGATGGTGACATCATCAGACCTGACAAAGATTAGTATACCACTTTTAAGGTGTTTGAGTACTCTCCAAAAAAGTTGCTCCTCGCCAAGGAGATCACATACAAACAGACACACACACACACTTGTTAAGTGCAGGATTTAAACTCCTACGTAACTGGTTTATGATACTACAGCTGTACGCATTTACACGACGCGCTATACACATTACTGTGAGTTTTACTTTCCACAGGTATATTTGTAGGATGGTGACATCATCAGAATAGATAAAGTGGGTTACATTAGGTGACATTGGGTGGGCTACATAGAAGGAATGTCTAAACACTTTGGCCATGTGATCATCAAAGGAGAGTTTACTATCTAACTGTATCACCAGGGCCTTCATGACTTTCTCCATACATACTGGAGTACCACCTATGTGGTAATTTGTTTGCACTTTGTTTTAGCCAAAGGGGATGACTATGCATTCTTTGGCATTCTTCTTGGGGCATTGTTTTGACACCAGGTATCTGTCTCTGTAAGCCCCTTCTGGAGGATGTGTGTGTCAGCCATAGAGTCAATTATGGACCACAGTTAGCAGTCATCTGCAAACCTGTTCAACCATACTCCTCCCATGCTTGCCTGTACCTCTGAGCAGTGTCTACTGAACAGGTGGGGTCCCAGGACCAAGACCTGTGGGATGCCATTTGTGACTGTCTTTGAGTTGGACATGGCACCCGCAACTCTGAACATGTGTGTTTGATCTGTGAGTAGCTTGGCCACACATCCTGTGACATAGCTGTTAATGTTCAAGCTGGTAAGCGTGTCCATGATGACAGAGTAGGGAATGGTGTAAAACGTCCTTAGTGAGGTCCAGGTGGGCTGGGTGGACTACTTTCACCTCCATCTATGTCCTTGGTAACTGCTTGAAGTAAGTCAACTATGTTTAGGAGGCAGGATCTGTCTTTAACAAGGTGAGGTTGTGTAGAGTCCAGTGTCTGGAGGTCCACAATGTCTCTGGTTATGGGTTCCATGACAATTTGCTCAATAGCTTTCTAGACCAGGCTGAGTAGACATATAGGGCAATGGTTTCCAGGTTCTGTTGTGGCACCCCCTTTGTGGAGCTGGATGACTGTTAGTGTATGCCATTCTTTGGGTACATACCCTGTGGTACAACTGAGTCTGGGCAGTGAATGTAGGTGAGAGTGTAGTTCCTTTTGGGCCTAGTGTAAGATGTAGCCTGGGACACCATCCAGTCCCATTGATGCTGTGTTCTTGGCTTTGGAGAAGGCTGTCTTTACCTGCATGTCAATGACGTCTGGGGCTCTGCAGTCTGAAGTTTACACTGAACTTGTCCCCCAGGATGTGGGCAATCAAAATTGGTTCAGTTTATTTCTTGCCATTTGTCAGTAGCTGACAGCATCTTTGGAAGTTGACACCTACATGTCTGGTATAGCTACTGCAGGCTTTGTGGTTGCTATTCTTACAGTCCTTGGCAATTTGTCTTTTGAAACTGTCCTTGAATTATTTTATGAGCGATCATTGTTTCTTCCTGATAATAATCAGTGATGCCTTTCCTTTAGAGAAGTTGGCTCTATCAGGTGTTAGTTTCCTCCTTCTGTTGTCTAGCTTATTTATGGGCATCGACCACAAGATTGCTTTCTTATTTTTGGAGGAGTGCATCTTGGTTTTATTTGTGATGTCTCGATCCATGCGTCCCTGTAGATGCTCATAGGATGCACTTGTAACTGATTCGGCAGATTGTATACCATCATCCTACAGCAAGAGCTTTTGAAAATGTCTTCACGGTGGTTTCATTGACTGGGTGGGGGGGGGGGATGTGGATGTCCAGTGTGATTACTTTATGATCTGATATTACCAGCGAGGGTTTTATCTCTGTTGTGGAACACTGGTACCCAATGTTGGTGATGATCATGTCCAGTATGGTGTCACCTTTAGTGGGCATGGTGACCAGCTGTTCCAGGGTGTTAGAGCTTTTAAACTCCAGGAAACATTGGGCAAAGGACATTGCACACAAGTAATTCTCCCACTCAATGTTTGGGTAGTTGTAATCACTTCATATAATGGTGTTTGATAGGACCTTTATATTTTCCACTGTTCTCAGGAATACTGAGTGAGGTTCCTGTGACAAGTTAGGTGATCTGTAGTAGGCTACAATCTGATGAGCAGCTTTGCCCAATGTTAGTTGTACTTGCATGGTCTCTAAGGCCTCATGCTATGCCACTAACCTGAAGGTGTGGGTATCCATAAGGTAAATGGATACACCCCGTCCTTTTGTATTTCACTCATGGTTTTGGGTCCGAAGGTCAGAGGGATTGTGAGTGTTTTACGTGGAGCATGTCCAACAGCTCTGCATTTGGCATAGCTTTGTATGTTAGGCAGTGAACACATCTGAGTAGGTGATATGCAAGGGAGTACAGATGGAGCATTTTGAGATGGTCTGTGTATGGCATGTATTTCAGGCCACTAATGCTCTTTGTGAGGTATTGCTACAGGCTTTCCAGTTGTTGTAGTTGTCTTGTGAGGTACATAGCAAAAGTGGCATTGTACTCTATTATAGTTCTAGTGAGTGATAAGTAGTGGGGAACAATGTCCTCTTCTATTCTGCATGAGACACATTTTGTGATGAGGTGTGCCACATAGCAGGGTTTCCTGACTACTGTGGGGATGTGATTATCACAGTTGTGTCCAGTGTCCACCTGTGACCCAAGGTCTCTTGTCACACTTTCAGTGTTAAGTATAACACCGCACCTTTTGGCATTGAGCTAGAGCCCATGGCTTTGACAACAGCTATCTGTCTCAGTGAGGCCCATCTTTAGTGTTTACAATTATGGCCCCTAGTTTGCAGTCCTCTGGAAACTTCAGTAGCCACAGACCTTCCATGTTAAAGTTTACTTCAGGGAAGTAGATACTAAACAGGACAAGACACAGGACTGGACCTTGTGGTACTGCACTCTTCACTAGTCCAAAGTCATACTTGGAGTCTGCTACTTTCACAGTGTGTGTTCTATCAGTAAGCCTGTTGGCAACCCATCTTGTGACATAGCAATTTATACCTAGGTTTAGTGGGTTTATCTATATTTCCAGAGTGTGGGGTGGTATTGTAAGTCGTGGCAGGATCAACATAGGCTGTGTGAACCACCTTACCCTTGTCGACGGTTCTGTTGACTGCTTCAATGTCATCTATCAGGTTTAGGAGACATGATCTGCATTTTACCAACCCAACATGGTTGTGGTCCAGGGTTTGGGGATTACAAATGTAATTTTTTATATGTTGTGTGATGATACATTCCATGGCCTTGAAGAGCAGGCTCGTCAGGCTAATGGGGCACTAGTTCCTGGGGTCTGTGGGGTCTCCACTCTTGTGTAGTGGGATAACCATCACTGTGCACAATTCCACAGGCACAAAGCATGAGGTGAGGCTATGACTGTACATGGTACATCAGTGTGGTGCCAGTTTGTTCTGTGGTTTGTGTGGAACACAGCCTGTGAAGTTATCTGGTCCCATGGCTGCTGTGATACTGGCTTTGGAGAGTGTTTTTTACCTGTGCAGCCGTGATGACAGCAACTTTGCAGTCTTCCATTATAGAGATGTGCTCTTTCATGGGTGAGAGGAGGGTACAGTTAATACTGATCCTATCTGTCAGGATGTTGGCAATATCAGTTGGGTCTGTATATTTAGTGCCATTGAGTTGTAACTCAGAACAGTTCTGAGTGCAGCCATGACATGGACCTGTCTGTTGGGCAGAGATCTCCTGAGTAGACAGTATGCAAGAGAGTACAGATTGGGTTACATTCAGTCTTGTTGCATAGGGCAACTGTTTGAGGCCAGTAATCCTCTTGTTAGGGTACTTCAGTGGTCTTTCTGGCTGCTGAACGTGCCTAGTCAGATTCATTGCAAGTGTGTTGTGGTACTCTCTGACGGGTCTGATGACTGATGAGTAGTGGGAACCTCCTTTGACCTACATGCACAGACTTTGGCAGTTTGTGTGAACACATATCATGATTTTCTGACAACTTTGTGAATGTGTTTTTGGAAGTAGAGATGTCTTTCCACATTTGTCCATAGATCCCTTATTACCACCTCCGTATTTGGCATGTGTGTGAGCATGCCCAGTATGACCTTTCAGTATGATGCTGAATGAAATCCACTGCATTTGTTGGAGTGTGTGAGCACGCCCAGTATAGACATTTATACTATATGTGTATGGAAAATCAAGTTGTATTTTTACAGCAGGCCTCACCTTTGTGTCATAGATCAACAGGGATCATGCTGTGCCTGCAGGGCTTCCATGAGACACTTTGCATAGACTTATCAACATTTCTACATACAGGTGGGACAGCTATTCTTTGCACATTTCTACCAAGGGGCACACTTGATTGTTACTGTGGGTGTACATAGAATGAGGGGTTCACCTAACACTTATACACATTTGCTATGCCTGCAATGCTATGTACGGTACACCATTTCAGTCTGTACTGTTGCCTATCATATTGGCTTGAGGCATACTACTGTACTACAATTCTTAGCATCCAATGCCACATATATTAGATTGCAACTTCATAGCCTACACAACCCACATCACACCGCCTGGCCTGATGTTCTCTGTCTGCATAGGCGTGTGGGGGAGGTTACCCATATGCATCTTTAGGGGCATGTTACAGCATTTCTTTGTGTTTGCATTACTGTACAATTGTCCTGCTGTGTCTGTGCTACTGAAATGCTATCATGGCTTAGTGGTTCAGTACTGTGACTATAGTGTCCTGGGTTCGAGCCCTGTCACTGCTTTTTATTTTCATGCTGGGCAGACCAAACTGCTTAAGGGACAGTAAAGCTAATATGAGAATATTTACCTGTCTTTGCTCAACTTTGCCCGACCTTGCCCATCATTGCGCAACATTGCCTGACATTGCGCTAGTTAGCACGGGCAATTTTGTTTACACATACTAAATATTGGTAAAAGCTGCTTAGCACTGCTTTATATTGCTTAAAACATGGCAATCATGCCTTGGGTGGTGGTGCAGTGCTGCTTATGTTGGATGCACATACTACACTCCCTATACATGTTTGGAAACAGGTAGTGTCAAGTTAGGCATCCCTTTTATTTTATGTGTGAGTCAGAAAGAGGTATAATTTCCAGGGTTTCTACTGAGCCAACGTATGTACTATGCGTTGCCTCTTTGCCAAGGCCAAGGCATACTGGGCACGCCTCCTTCTGCCTACTGGGGCAGGCTCAGGTTGCTCCTCCTCCGAATCACGTTGTGGTGGGGGGGTTGTTTGGTCCTGCCCCATGCTATTCCTGCTGCAGCTGTTTTCGCAGGATCATATTGTGTAGCATGGCACATACCATGACAATTTGGGTACATGTAGTTGGTGAGTACTGCAAGGCTCCACCAGATGTGTCCTAACACCGGAACTGTGACTTGAGCATCCCAAACACACGCTCGATTACATTTCGTGTTTGTGCATGTGCCTCATTATGGAGTTCTTGTTCAGGTGTGTGTGCATTTCTGATGGGTGTCATCAGCCACGGCTCCAGTGCATATCCAGCATCCCCCACTAGGTGACCATCAGGGATGTCCCCATTGGCAAATGTCTGGTACAGCTGCGTCAGATGCCAGATATGGGAATCATGGTAGCTTCCAGGGCAGCCAGCACACACATTCAGTATTATGCCCTGGGCATCGCACATGACCTGGCAGTTGATGGAGTGGAAGCCCTTGTGGTTGATGTAGGCCCTACCCCGCTCACCGGCTGGTGCTTTGATGTGTATGTGCATGCAGTCAATTGCACCCACTACCTCAAGGTATTCCGCTATTTGCTGGAAGAGACGCATATTGCTGACCAATACCTCATGGGAATTGGGGAAGTATACATGATCACCGACATGTGCTGACATGGCATTCAGGAACTGGTGCAGTACCCTGGATGCAGATGCCTGTGATATCCCCATCATATCACCAGTTGGTCTCTGGAAGGCACCTGTTGCTAGTATTCTTAGGCCAACGCATACCTTGGTTTCCACTGGGATGGGTTCCCCTCTGTTGGTTCTGTGTGTGTGAGGTGTGGCCTGCACAGCTCAACAATTTGCTGCAGGAGGTCTCTGTCCACTCTATAGCATTCCACTATCTCCAGCTCATGTAGCCCCTGGTAGGTTACCCTGGGTCTGTGCACTCTTCTCCATCTCCTCACTGTGGGTTGCTCAGCAGCATTCACATTGGCACCACCCTCAGCATCTTGCACATGTTGCCTTATAATAGCAATTGCAGCCCCTAACATTTTTTTGTCTCAGTTGAGCTTTTTAAATTTTCACTTATCTTTGTAGACTGCAGTGTTGCAGTGTTTCTGAGAAAAAACATGGGGGAATGTTGTTTGTAGAGTTTTAAGTGCTGGGCTGGGCTGGGCTAGTGTACTGCCTGTGTAATTTTTCTGATTCTGACTGATTTCACCTGGCAGATCTGCTAGTTCTCCTTGCTTAACTTCCTACTACTTCTTTTCCTTCCTTTTGCCTTTCTGTTTCCGCAGGGGGTAGCGACGCGCAAACAAGCGCAAACACGCACACACGCGTGCACACAGGCTTACACAGGCTTACACGGACGCAGACACGCGCGCACATGCTTAGACGGGTTTACAGGCGCGCACATATGCGCACACAGTGTAAGCATCTTTGCAAGAAACTTTGGTGATATCCACGGCATACACCTTCGGTTTCTGAGTTTCAGTTAAGACAACTGTAGACATGCCTCTTCCAGTCCTGAGTCACTTACAGCAAACACATGCCACTCTGCTCCAATAAGCTTACAGTCTTTGATACATACCCCCTCATGATGTCACCTATTTTCTACTCTGAAAATACGCGGCACAGTGTAACAAAAACCAATAAACAAAAAAACACTGTGGAGAAGACAAACCGCACTGGACAGCCGAGAAATTTTAACAGATTTATTCCAAGGTTAAACGTTAGACAATTTACCACGTTTTTCATCAATAAGCTGTAAGACTTCATCAGGTTTAACCTTGGAATAAATCTTTTAAAATTTCTCGGCTGTCCAGTGCGGTTTGTACTCTCCACAGTGTTTTTTTCTATTTTCTACTCTGTTACTCCCTTAATCCTACTCTTACACTCTAGAGACATGGTTCACATGGCAGGCAAAATTGGGATTCACTATCCTTATCCTTATTTGCATAGGATTGCCTAGTAATGCTTGGTTACATCTCTCAGACTGAGCTTCCCCCCTTAGCAACCACTACTCAGTAGCCATGTTGTCTTCAGCCTGCCATTCACCTGCATGACAGATGAACATTTTTAATAAAATGCCTATTTTTGGCTTTTATATTTTTTTCTGGTTTTTAGAGCACTGCACGTTTGTGCGAGGCTGCGCTATGCTTAAACATCGTAGATTGGGGGAAAATTTTTTTTATTATTTTGCAACATATAAAAATGCCAGTGGCCTTATATTTGGCCATTGGCATGCTTCCTCAACTGGATGCATCCTTTATTTGGAGCTGTCATAGCTCCGTTTTGCTATTTGCAGAATGGTACTCCATTATCAACGAAGTACATTTCGGCAAATAAGACTACTCTTACTCGGACAGGTTAGTGTTTCCTGGATTGCAAATTTACCTCATTTGTATTGCTTTCATCAGCAAATGAGGTAATTTGCATAACATAACACTGTCCATACAAGAGTAGTCTTTGGAGCTCTCATGCACGCCTTTGCCGGCTGTTCCTGGATGGCTTGACAGACATATTGGCTGTCTGGAGTCTTACTCTACTCTTAGACTCTGTGCAAGCCTTTGTGAATCCGGCCCACAGACTAATATAAATAACTGATATATATATATATATATATATATATATATATATATATATATATATATATTAAAAATCATTCAGATAGCTAAACAGATTATGCAGTTATTTGAGAAGATAATTGAAAATCACAGATCCATACCTCCAAATGTGTAGAGCACAAGCATGTTTAGAAGGAACAATAGCTTTGTGTGTATCATTTGCTATTATCATTCTGTCTGCATTTAGTCATACTGAGAGGCAAAAGTAATCATTTCTGTACTAGATATTAATGTCAGACGATATTTAGACAAACTGTGACACATGGGTTTTATTATTCAATTTTGCATAATCATATTTTATGGGGCTTTACTGTTTTTGTACACCTGTCACGTTGGCAGGCCCTTTGTTAATACTATCACTTTTGCCTGTTCTGAATAACCTTGCAGGTCTTTTTAGCCCGGAGGTCTTGGCTGGTTTTCAACATCTTGTCTTGTCTCTGTTCCCAAGGTATGCAAGCAGATCTGCACAGATGTCATCAGAGCATATAAAAAGAACTTTTCTCCAGTGTCCTGCAAACCTGTCCCTACCACATCTGGAGCTGTTCAGTCATTACAGATGAAAGATGTATTCTGGAACCTAAGTAACAACCTTAAAAAAATGATATCTTCTAATCCAGCTAAAGGCAAACTTTTAATTTTCACTTGGGGTGTATTGTGACGTAACCTTTCTGTTCTAATACAATATTAAGAGATCCAGCACGGCATAAGCTTAAAATATCATTTGAAGCTCCAGACATTGCCAGGTCTTGCACAGCGGGACAAAACTTTTGTCAAACTTGTTAAAATATATTTCTCACAGCTGTTAAAATTCATCCTTCAAAAGCCATATGGTCAATATGACTTTATAGCACAAAGAGTGAACACTATAAAAATCTGCATTTTATAATTCCTACATAACATTCAAAGATTCAGAATAGCCTGCTATTATCTCACTAGCATTTAGAGTTATTTTTCCATGCAAGGGATCACATATAAAGGTATTTTAGTTATAAAGATAATTCAGCAGTAGGTAAAGTAAAGGTATAATGATAAAAACAATAATTCAGATAATGAAATCAGCAGCATAGTGCAGCTCCAATATTATTTTTACAGCAAATTGTTTTGGACTTGTTTTCATGAAGCTTGAAAACAAGCTATGTACTACAAAGCTGGCTGTGAAAGTCTATCAGAGGGAATAGTAATGTATTGGTGTAAATTAATTTCTAACACCTGTTATTGCAAATTACTATCATCATGTCATATACTAGGGTATAATATTTGCACAGCATGCATTAATGAATGGATGTACACTGACAAAATTCAAATATAAAGCTGCTGTAAAATGAAAATGGGGCAAACTGATTTGCTTATCCATAATTACATTCTTATACAATTTGCAGTCTGTAAGAATTTAAGAGGATGAAGATTGTTTTACTACATGCTCTCTAGAAACAATAGTGCTCATGGTGAATGTACGACTCCCACATCTGTTTATAAGTAAACATGAGAAATACAGTCCTGAAAAAATAAAAGTACTTAGGTAAAACACTAATAAAACCCAGAATAACAGTTTTTTTGAACAAAAGAGTAATAGATTTTGAAATAACATTTGCTTTACTTGCACTGCATCCTTTTTTTGTTAAGGAATGTCTCTCCTTTCCTCAAGTGCCATCTTATGCAGGTCCCTGCCCATGTTCTAAGGATGACAATTAATTCTTGTCTGCCAGTCGCCCTCAGCTCTATGAATTTGCAAACATCAATGCATTCTGCTGGTCAACTGCAATTTTAACTGACTAGTTTGTTTAAAGAAGAGGTTAGTACATGGATAAAGTTACTCCCAGATCATAACAAATGTGGTAAGATTGTTCATCGTCATAGAAATGTCAACATATATTCATAAAATATATCAGCATTATGTAGAAGAATAAAACCCTTGCTATAGCCCTGGGTTCCAGTAGAAGTTAAGGCATTTATAGTGCTGACTGAGGATGGACAAGCTCTATTCTTCCAAACTGTTAACATTTTCTCTGAGACTGCCAAAAAATGAAAAAATAATGCAAAATATTGTGTGTGTGTGTGTGTGTGTGTGTGTGTGTGTGTGTGTGTGTGTGTGTGTGTGTGTGTGTGTGCGCATGTATGTATGTATGCATATATATATATATATATATATATATATATATATATATATATATATATATCTTTATATAAGATATAGGTCTACTTCACTTCACTGAAATACCACAATATCTACTTTTAAAACACTGAGCCCATAACAACAAAATTTCATAATACCGAACTTCCATTTAAACGTAATTCAATTAAAGGACAGTTTACCTCTCTAGTATGTCTGTTGC
The DNA here is from genome assembly GCF_019279795.1 of Protopterus annectens. NCBI lineage: Eukaryota > Metazoa > Chordata > Ceratodontiformes > Protopteridae > Protopterus > Protopterus annectens. The sequence continues at coordinate 179,042,163 of NC_056728.1, forward strand.
ATATAACACAGCATGGTTATAAAAAGTATGGTGTACCTTTAAGAAGTCATACTTGGTAAGAAATCATACTTAGTACATCAATATGGAAGAGTTATGTTTGGAAGCTCCAGGAGTGATCGGAAACATTTACAGTACCATATCATCTCAAAAAAGTAAGTAGCTCTCAATTATTGATGGCTACTTGTTCCATTTGGAGAGGTGCAGACACAGCAGGTGATACTGGGGTTGTAAATATAAAATTACACAAAAGTGCAAGGGTAGAGCTGTAATAAGTGTGGTCCCCAACAGGGACAGACTGGAGAAATCAGTAGTACATAAGCATCATGGAGTCCCAGAGGAAGTGCATAAATACAAGATTTGTCATGAATTGAAGGTATGAGCGGAATATAGCAGGGATACTCCATTTACTTGTAGAAGATGCTTTGGCATCTATGACTTTGGAATCCATACATAGCTTACCTCACAGGAAGGCACTATTACAGCAAATAGGTTGCATTCGGAGGAAACAAAATATCAGAGATGGCAGTGAAGCTGTCACCTTGTACAATATAAATTTTGATGATTACCCATTAAAAAGTGGAACGTTCCTACATAAAACTGTGTGATACCACTATAGATAATGTTGAGGTAGTATTTACAACTGTCACTAAATTGTATGACCTTAGTAGAGCCAGTATATGGCTCACTTTTTTCATAAAGGGGTAACTTGTTGTCAGCTCTATTGTATCCATGGCTTAGTGAAATATGGCAGTTACAGCAAGGCTGTTCCCTTGTTATTTGCACTTATGTCTAAAAAGTCTCTCAAGTCATACAACTACATGCGGCACTGTCTTTTCAATATGGTATCTGAGCAAGGATTTGAAGCTGTTGTACATTATGTATTGTGTGATGTTGAGGTGGCCATGGTTAAATGTGTCAGATTGTATGTGACTGGTGCACAATCAGAAGGCTGTCTCTTCCATTTTGGTGAGAATTTGGGGCAAAACGTACAGCCATTAGGTTTATCTTCTTTGTATAGGAGCAACTTGTCTTTCCAGTTGTTAGTAAAGAACTTGGCTGCTCTGAAGGAAAGTGACGTACATACAACATTTCAAATGTTGAAAGAATCTTTCCCTATAGTAGGTAGGGAACTTTTAAAGTACTTTTCTGACTGGTATGTGCATGGAAAGTTAATAAAATTTAATACAAGGACCATATCTTGTGCAAGATTCTAACCACTTTTCCCTATATCATTCTGGAATGTCCCTAAGTTAGATGATCTGTTCCTGCCTCATTCTGTGGCACAGACAGTTAAAATGTTTGTTGGGGAGTAGAGCTACTGAATGGAATGTATTGTTATCTGCATTGGTCAGAGAGCAAGATAGAGTAGATGAGTTACG